>NC_074685.1:42000398-42300398 GCF_029448725.1 Salvelinus fontinalis
CTGTGAAATTGTGGAAAGGATAATAATGCCCTTTTAGTGTAAGAGCTGTTTGAAAAGACCACCTGAAATTTCAGCCTGTTTTGGTGACATCACCAGGCTGTAAATTAGTTTATGGATCAATAAGAAAGAGAGTTCCAAACCTCTCAGCCAATAACAGCTAGTTTTCAGTTTCCCCCTCCCCAGTCAGACCACTCTCCTCCCTCCCCAGTCAGACCACTCTCCTCCCTCCCCAGTCAGACCACTCTCCTCCCTCCACTCTCCTCCCTCCCCGGTCAGACCACTCTCCTCCCTCCCCGGTCAGACCACTCTCCTCCCTCCCCGGTCAGACCACTCTCCTCCCTCCCCGGTCAGACCACTCTCCTCCCTCCCCGGTCAGACCACTCTCCTCCCTCCCCGGTCAGACCACTCTCCTCCCTCCCCGGTCAGACCACTCCCCTCCCTCCCCGGTCAGACCACTCTCCTCCCTCCCCGGTCAGACCACTCTCCTCCCTCCCCGGTCAGACCACTCCCCTCCCTCCCCGGTCAGACCACTCTCCTCCCTCCCCGGTCAGACCACTCTCCTCCCTCCCCGGTCAGACCACTCCCCTCCCTCCCCGGTCAGACCACTCCCCTCCCTCCCCGGTCAGACCACTCTCAGACAGTCCTAGCTAAAATCTTGCTTGAGAAATTGCTCTTGGCTGAGAACCACATATTATAAATAAATTGAAAACAGTCACTGTAAGATACTTAATTGCTACCCAGAAATGATTTGACATTGAGATAAAAACGGCTGCATTGGACCTTTTTAAAGTTATTGCATGTAACAGTATACCATCATATTGTTGAATTGCTTACCACCACCTTTAATGGCAATTGATTCACTCTTGTCCTTCATACTCTACCTATATAATGGCACAATATATTAGATGTACCTAGATTGTCCTTGATGTGGAAGCGTCACAGCTGTTTTAGCGCTGTTCAGTCTTCATTCAATCTTTTTAGTATCTATTGATGGATCCAACTCCCCGTCTCTGTCATTTAACTACACACACTACTACTACTATTCACTCACTCACACAGCGTTTAATGCACAGTAAGAATGATTGACAGGCAAACTGAAGGGACCACAGAGAAAGAGACTGGTTGCCCTGGCAACGCCAACAAGTGTTAAAATGCCTGTACCCCTGATAATGCACTGGGAGGGCTGTGAAAGCCCCTCTGGCTAAGTTGATGATGGGGATAAATGCTCCTGCAGTCCAATGCATACAAATGGAGGGTCAATCAGATACAGTGCGTCCTGGGGTGTTTGTCTACCGAGCAACGCCTGGCTGCTGACTATGAAATAGGCTAGTATCTTTTTTAATAAAATGTTATGCTGTTTCAAATGAAACAAAAATACCCTGCTCTTGTTAAAGCTTTTAGAATTAATTTGGTTTGCTTGTTCCAGAGATTATTGCATCCATTCATCCAATACTTCACTGACTGTATACAACAGCAGCATAGTGAATGGAATTCTGTAAATCCAAGAAGGATAATGTAGCATTTTATTGCATTTTATCACCTACCAATCATAAAATCAAATTATATAGCTATGCCGATATTGGATGGGTATTTCACGACTCATTCACATTTTTACAACAAACTTCTGCATAACTGCTTCTTCAGCACGTTTAGGAGCATGTCTTCTCCTGTTAAACTTTCCAACTTGGTCCCTAGATTTTGATGTGCAGTGGGGGCGACAGCTTGACCCCTTGAGCGTGTGTTGGGTGGCAGGTATCCTAGCTTTTAATAGCGTTTGTCCAGTAACTTAAAGGTCGCTGGTTCGAATCCCTCAGCCAACTGGATGAAAAATATGTCTGTGCCATTGAGCAAGGCGACCTTAATTGCTCTTGTAAGTCGCTCTGGATAAGAACGTCTGCTAAATGACTAAAATGTAAAAAAAATATATATGTATGTGCTTCGGCACGTCTCATCTCATTCTCCACTGACTCAGAAGATTGAAGTGTGTGTGTTTGCTGAGGAGGAGAGAAGGATGAGAGGGGAGGGAGGGGAGATTCCTGTCATCCACTAAGCAGTGAAGGAAACTGGGGGGAGCCCCCTAGCTACCACATGCCTCCTCGCTCGTGTGTCCCAGATCTTGGTTTCGTTTCACATGCTCTGTCTAGCATGGGTAGCATTGGTCACAGCGTCACTGGCCAAGACGCTGAGCGAATTGTAAGCGGGAGTGTTATACTGTAGTCTAGTCTATCAAGCAAACAGGCTTGGAGATGTATAATATAAGGGTCGTGTGGGTTGAGGTCTCTGTCAGTCACCTCACAACACCCCTGACCCATGGAAATCCAAAGCCATATTTTTAATATGATGTGATAGAAGGAAACTGCAACAACCAAAAACATTTTTTTGTTTATTCATATGCTGCTAAAAGCTGAATTTCAATATACAATACATACAGAACCTCATAGATTTCAGACCAATGCTGATTCTTGTAATTTTGTGAGCGTTTTCCATCTAGGGAAGGATCCTGCCTCCATTAATTTGCTATCGGGTCAGAAATTGGGCCATCCTGTGTACACATGACCCAAATCTATGAATATGTCACTTTGAGGTTTTAATTAACTACTCGAAGGCCTATGAATGTCTTTTGGGAAGAAGCCTCTACACTGGTACTCAGTTAATAATTCAACAATTCACTAGATAAATGATCAACATGGTACTGTACATACATGTAATGTTAAATGGTTTCAAGTGGCAGTTACGTGCTTTTCCTGATTCTAAGTCCTCGTTTTGAAAGGTAGCATGCTGTGTTTCATGTATCTGTTTGTTAGTTCCTTGTCAGTGGTGCTGACAGATGAGTTCATTAAGGGGCCACGTGTCCAGCTGGCAGCCACCCTGCTGTTTCCTTCCACAACACAGGAGTGGACCAACAGTACAACTTCCTGTCATCCTGTCGTTTTCAGACCAGAGGTTCCCCTGCTTTGTTTCCCCCTCCAGGGCCACTCTATATCCCAAAAAAGTATTAACAACCAGTGTATATGAAACACTGAGTACGTTTACATGCACATTAATAATTTGATATCAAACTGATTATGGCAGTAGGCTGAGTATGGCATTAGTCATGTAAAAAACACCTTACTCTGCTTATCTTAATCGATGTAAGGTCAAAATCGAAGTAACACAATTTCCCCTCTGCTGTTCACTGGAAGCTGCACATTGAGATAAATAAGGTATGGTGGGACAAGGGGACGTCAGAGGTTCCAGTTTTGCTTTAGTTATGGCCATGACCTTGTAGGCTCAGGCAATTTCTGCAGACAGATACAAGTCTGTGTTTTGACCAACATTAATACAGCAGTTCTGTATGTTTTAAAATGGGACTCCCCTGTGGCAAAAGTCAAATGAATTGCACATGAAGGATTTATCACCCAATACACTGAGGCTGGATATTTATTAGGCGAAAGGTAAAAAGGCCAATGCTAGAAGAGGAAACTGTTTCTCTGTCTCTCTCTCACTCTGTCAAATGACACTTTTTCACTAGATAATGTAGTGTCATTAGGCTCCCTACAATGATCTGGCACGCACCACACAGGTTTTAATCGTCTGGCACGCACCACACAGGTTTTAATCGTCTGGCACGCACCACACAGGTTTTAATCGTCTGGCACGCACCACACAGGTTTCAAGGAGTGTCTGAGGAACCTGAATAGTTCCAGCATGCGTCACTAACCTGTCATTGTGTGTATAAGCGTGTGTGTGAAATGAATTTTCAGCCTCTGCTGCAACAGTAAATGCTTTTAAATGAGCCCCTCTAATATTTCACTAATTGTCACCGCCTTCTATTTCCCTGCTGTGACTGATGATGGTCATTATCCTCCTAGCCTGTTACTCTGCACATTACCTGTGAAATTGGTTTAGCTCAAAGTGTATTCCTCCTGAGTGGCAATCATCTGATGAGTCGAGTTTCTTTGATCTGCTTGGTTTACATTCTGTTGGCAGTCCTTTGCAGAAGGCAAAGTGAGAGAAGGTACAGAGAGGGGTTCTAGTGCTTAGATTTAGTTCATATGTCACCATTCACCAAGCCTTTGCACCAGAGCAAATTTCACACCTTTTTGTTTATCTTCCTCACAATTGAAAAATCATGAGGTAAAGTTAACTCAAATAGTAAAACAGTAGAAGAAATGGTGCTTTTGCATTCTTTAATTACTTCTCGTTGCCATAAGAGCAAGTGACTGATCGATTAATTAATGATATCTGACAATACATTTGAAGTCAGTACTCACTCTTAATGAAAGCTATTAAACTACAGTACCCCCAGTGGGCAGAAGTGTCTGAGAACGAGATTACTGTACGCACAGTCTCTCTGGCATGTTTTTTCTCTGAAGACCTTAGACTTTGTGGGCCACGACACATCCATTTTGAGTTTAGTGATTCAAATTCAGGGCATAAAAAACAAAGACGATGCATTTTGAGGAGATCTTGTTATGGTTTGTTTTCACAGTTAGTTTGAACACGACTCGCCTCTGGCGGGTAACAGCGGCTTCTGTTGTTAATCCTTTTTTCATTAGATTTGGAGTAAAGAGGGCACTGAAACAAAGGGTAGAGTGGAACCAACCGCACAGATTGTGGAGCTCCGATTTAGAACAGAAATGTGTCAGTCATATGTTGGGGATTCAGTTTAATAGTACAGGACTAGCTGCTCATGCAATTTCACCATTTAGGAGGTGCATGAATGAGAGAATGGACACACCACCTTTCTTTCTGATATTATTTGTTCTAGACTGTTTGGCCCTGTGTACTTCTGGTTGTAAAATGCTAGGATTGTAGCCACAGAGGGACATTGGATGTTTCTGGTCAACTAGGTGTACAGTATGTGCAGAGGACAAATCACTATCTTAGTGTGACGGGATCTTGGTGTGACGGGATGGGCGTTGAAAGTTAGTGTACTCAGCCTCTTGATGGTATCCTAGCATCTTTGTCAATAATAATATATGTAATTTAGCAGATGCTTTTATCCAGTGACTTAGTCATGAGTGCATACATTTTACATATGGACAGTCCTGGGAACTGAACCCACTATCCTGGCTTTGCAAACACCATGCTCTACCAACTGAGCAAGGCCATGACGTACTGTATGTTGACTTCTTATCCACAGAGAGAATAAATGAAACCCGTCAATATAAGCAAGTGGGGGGGACACTTTACCCTAGCACATTCCTGAATGCTTCACATGTGAAGTTGTCTCTGGTGGAACTGTAATGTTACATCTCTGCCACAGTGCTTATGCATCCTGAGAAAAGTTGTTTTGTGCAGAGATTTGCCGTCCAAAAAATAAATAAAAGGACGTCGTAATATTAGCGTTTTGTTCTCACAAAAAAGCTCTTATTGTGCTGCGTAAAGCATCATTTCTATTTTTCAGTTTGAAGTGTTCAATTGTCTATCATACAAGCACAACCCATGCTACAGTCAAGCGCTCCAAAATGTTTATCCCATAGAATGCTACCACCACCTAGTGGTAGAAGGTCTTCTTGACTCCCCATACTGAATCATGCTGTGATGTGTCTATCTTCCTCCCAGACCCCAGGGGACAATCTGTGTGTGACCAGTGTAAGCCAGAGTACCAGGGGCCCCACTGTGACCAGTGCAGGGGTGGCTTCTACAATGCGGACAGCATCTGCCTTCCTTGCAACTGCAGCGGGAACGCCGACCCCGGGACCTTGCCCCGCATCTGCAACCCTGAGACGGGTCACTGCCTGAGCTGCGTCAACAACACGTCGGGGAAACACTGCGAGCGCTGTGCTGAAGGATACGTGGGTAGTGCCATCATCCACAGCTGCAAAGGTCAGAATAATTTAATAATAATCATCATCTTTGTTCTACCGACTATCTTTTTTTTTTTTTGCTTCAAAGCAATTAACTCTGGTAGTGTTAAATTTAATCTTGCTTACTGTCTGTGTTAAATTAAAATTTGGACAATGTAACTCTAATGCAGTGTTATTTTTTCATCACTCTTATAAGCGTTAATATAATACTAGATTATAACAATGGATTCATATGTACACTGTGAAAGTGTTAAATATACATTAACAACGTTTCTATGACTGAGATATTCTCCTGTAATCACCATTGAATAATTCCACTGTAATATTAAAGATGTATAATAAAATCAACAAACAAAGCTGAGGATGCATAATAGTAAAACAATTAGCAGTGACCTTTATCAAGAGTGTTCATTGTGCTAAACAAACACACTTGCCTCTCTTCCCCAGCTATAGTCACTCCCACCCCTGAGCAGAACACGACAACAACCGCCTCCACCACCACCCTGACCCTGCGCTCCACCACCACTACCCCCTCTAGTGGCCAAACTATGACTTCCACTTCCAACGCCACCACCACTCAGCTGACCACCACAGCCTCCAGCACCACACCAGGTCTCCTCGCCAACACCACGGCCGCCATCTCCGAGGTCTCCTGGACCCAGTTCAATGTCATCGTCCTCGCGGTGATCATTGTGGCAGTGGTGGTGCTGATGGGCGTGGCGGGCGGTGTCTATACCTACCGTGAATACCGCAACCGCAAGCTGAACGCTCCGTTCTGGACCATCGAGCTTAAGGAGGATAACATCAGCATCAGCAGCTACCACGACAGCCTGCCCAACATGGGGGACGTGTCGGGCCTGCTGGAGGAAGAGGCCAGCATGGAGGTGGCGCCCAACGGCCAGCTGGCGCTTAGCAGCCCCATCAACATGTACAAGGCGTGATGATGGGCCATGGGCGGGGATGCTTCTTCTTCTTTGGTGTTTTAACGGCGGTGTGCAAGCTAATATTTATTGGTGTTACCGCAGCCTTCTGGACTAGTGTGATAAAGACGCATCCTCCGGGAAACTGTATTCTGTCCCATCTCTACCACACCCACCAACCCCACCCGTGGTGGCCACACCCACCATGAAACTCTGACTGGGGGAGGGATGTCTCTGACTGGGAGAGGCAGGGAGGGGGGAGGAAGGTCTCAGACTGGGAGAGGCAGAGATGGGGGGGAGGGAGGTCTCTGACTGGGAGAGGCAGAGATAGGGGTGAGGGAGGTCTCTGACTGGGAGAGGCAGAGATAGGGGTGAGGGAGGTCTCTGACTGGGAGAGGCAGAGAGGGGGGAGGAAGGTCTCGGACTGGGAGAGGCAGAGATGGGGGGAGGTTTATCGTCCAGTCCTCAGGATTTGAATAATAAATGATCTGCTTGTTGTGATGACTTCAACAGAGAGAATGATGTTGCGGTTACTAAAATGAGGAGGAGCTGGAAGGATGGACTAACTACAGAATCAGAAATCCAGTGACTCCTGAGTCACCCAGACTGGGAGAAAACATGTAACATGACAACCTGAGTTTGAATGGTTCAGAAGGGCCTGGGAGTTTGAATGGTTCAGAAGGGCCTGGGAGTCTTTGTGCCCTTCATGATTCAACCTTTGAGCCACAGGGAACCACATTGAGCTAGGAAGAGAGTGAAGGTGAGCATGTGGAGGTCCGTGAAGGCTGAGTGTCCAGCCAGGACTGTGAAACCAGTGAACTGAAGCCCACTCTGAAACGCTGCATCACACAATCAAAAACATACTGAATATTGACAATATGTGCACCTCTTCATATACACATCCTCAAACACTATGTTTGCACACACAGTACTGCGTACACATGCACAAGCACTAAATAAAACACACACACATGCACACCTTGTACCATAATAAAACACATACACAAAATAAAGAGAGAGTGTATTGTCCTGGTTGGTTTCAATGGAGGATAACTTGTTTCAAAATTGTTCATTTACATTGTATAATGAGAGAGAAAATGGACAATAGTTTTGCGACGATTATGATTCATACAACACTGCTGTGGGGCCATTTTGGTATGTTTGACACTAAAATGAAACGATTGCAGGGCTCTGGTACAATGTTAAGTCTAGGGCATCTATTTCACTAGGAGAAAACAAGAGGCTCCAGATTTTAAACAAGTGTTTTTGTTCATTTTATTTGCTAATTTATTGCTTTTTGTTTTCCTCAATAAGCTTACTGCTAATGTGTTGCACAGCCAGATTTTAGCCATGCAGATGCCAGAAGGCCCATTACAGAAAATGTATTGGTTTAAGGCTGAAACTGACATTAAGGCAGGAGAAGTCATTTTCATGGTTTCTTATTTTATTCATAATGATAATAATAATAATAATGAACTGGATTTGTGTAGCAAGTGCTCAAATAGTTTTACTATTATCCACTACTTCCACCTGGATGATGACGCTCGAGTACAGTAGGCATGAAACAGAAGAAAAAGACTGAAACGGGGAGACACTACCTGGACTTGTTTTC
Organism: Salvelinus fontinalis; assembly: GCF_029448725.1. NCBI lineage: Eukaryota > Metazoa > Chordata > Actinopteri > Salmoniformes > Salmonidae > Salvelinus > Salvelinus fontinalis. Next base: position 42,008,723 of record NC_074685.1, read on the forward strand.
GTTTTCTGTTTCAAAACATTTTACCACCCGTGTTACCTACTGAACATGACCCAGCTGTCACAGTGGACAGATGAGGAAGTGCATCATACTAATTAAGAATCAGGGGGTGATTATGTGGGCATGATTATCTGAGGGCCTGACTGGGAATTTAGCCAGGACAGCGGGGTTTAACAACACCCAGACTCTTGCAACTTTTTTGGAGCATAGCTAGTAATACTTATGGAAAAGGATTAAACCATTTAGCGGTGAATTCAAAAGCATGCGGAAATAGGGAAGGCAGAGCTCTTTCCCAATTATTTTGAATACAACGCAAACTGGTTTGAATTATGAGATTTGGTAGAACTATTGTCACCATACCAGATAAAGGTTTCTTTGAAATTGTTATTACCTGACCTTGTGCACCGAGTGTACAAAACATTAGGAACACCTTCATAATATTGAGTTGAAGCCTCTTTAGCTCTCAGAAAAGCCTCATTTATTCAGTGCATGGACTCTACAAGGTGTCCAAAGAGTTCCACAGGGATGCTGGCCCATGTTGACTCCAATGCTTTCCACAGTTATGTCAAGTTGGCTGGTAGTGGATCTCTGCTCTGAATAGCTTGTTCAATCTCATCCCGCAGATGCTCAATTGGATTTAGATCTGGTGACTGGGCAGGCCACTGTTTGTGGAACCATTCCTGGACAATCCTAGCCTTGTAGCATGGGCCATTTTCCTGCTGAAAAAATCAATTTGCAGATGGATACACTGCTGCCATGAAGGGATGCACTCAGTGTATATCAAATGTCCAGTTTCAGTTATCAAAAATGGTTCTTACCTTCCTTCAAGCTGCTCAACGGATCTGAAGCTTTGAACCGACCCCCCCCCCAACCATTTCCCTGCAATACATTTCTCCCCATCTTTCCACCTAGAGATAATATGTACTGACCTGCTCATTGTAAATATGAACATGATGTACAGATTGGTTGTAAATAAGAAGCTACTATTGTAGATAGGAGAGGGTGAATTCTTTTCAGGACTGGGAGATTCTGGGCCTCTGGGTTGTTTAGACATCCAGGCATATTAGGGGGATTCTCAACTCTGATCTCTTCCCATTGAAACGACATACCAACCATAATTCTTCCATAGAAGCATAGATGCTGAGATTTACCAGATGCCTTTTCTGTCTGATACACCTTGTACATACCACAGCTAATGTAACCTACCAAAATTAAACTCTGTTTTTGTTTAATTTTTGTGTCAGTGTTGTTAATTTATTATATGAATGGTGCAATATGCAGAAATTGCTCCGGCATTTCCTTTTTGATCAAATTCTAATAGTTTGCCAAATTTCAGTTTGTGACAAAACAAGCAGTCATTGTGTACCATCTAAAGCGCTGTGAAATTGTATTTTCAGTTTGAAGCTGGTGTACAAAACCTAAAGTAAAAGACGCAAAAACTAAACTTAAGAACGGGTAGGATAGAAATAGCACATATACTTTAGAACAGATCTACCACTTCTCACTTAATATGGAGTTGGTCCCCCCTTTGGTACTATAACAGCCTCCACTCTCCTGGGAAGGCTTTCCACTAGATGTTGAAACATTGCTGCAGGTACTTGCTTCCATTCAGCCACGAACATTAGTGAGGTCGGGCACTGATGGATTAGGCCTGGCTCGCAGTCGGCGTTCCAATTCATCCCAAAAGTGTTCGATGGGGTTGAGGTCAGGGCTCTGTGCAGGCCAATCAAGTTCTTCCACACAAACCATTTTTGAATGGACCTCACTTTGTGCATGGGGCATTGTCATTCTGAAACAGGAAAGGGCCATCCCCAAACAGAATCGTCTAGAATATCATTGTATGCTGTAGCGTTAAGATTTCCCTTCACTGGAACTAAGGGGCCCAAACCATGTAAAACAGCCCCAGACCATTATTCCTCCTGCACCAAACTTTACAGTTGGCACTATGCATTCGGGCATGTAGCCTTCTCCTGTCATCCACCAAACCCAGATTTCGTCCTTTGGACTGCCAGATGGTGAAGCCTGATTCATCACTCCAGAGAACTCGTTTACACTCTTCCAGAGTCCAATGGCGGCAAGCTTTAAACCACTCCAGCCGACGCTTGGCATTGCGCATGGTGATCTTAGGCTTGTGTGAGGCTGCTCGGCCATGGAAACCCATTTCATGAAGCTCCCGACAAACAGTTCTTGTGCTGACGTTGGTTCCAAAGGCAGTTTGGAACCCGGTAGTGGGTGTTGCAACCGAGGACAGACACAATTTTACACTATACGCATCAGCACTCAGCGGTCCCGTTCTGTGAGCTTGTGTGGCCTACCACTTTGCGGCTGAGCCGTTGTTGCTCCTAGACGTTTCCAATTCACAATAACAGCACTTACCGTTAATCGGGGCAGCTCTAGCAGGGCAGAAATTTGATGAATTGACTTGTTGGAAAGGTGGCATCATATGACGGTGCCACGTTGAAAGTCACTGAGCTCTTCAGTAAGGCCCTTCTACTGCTGCCAATGTTTGTCTATGGAGATTGCATGGCTGTGAGCTCGATTTTATACACCTGTCTGCAATGGGTGTGGCTAAAATAGCCGAATCCTCTAATTTGAAGGGGTTTCCACATACCGTGTACACTATATATACAAAAGTATATCAGGGATCATCAACTAGATTCAGCCACGGGACGATTTTGTTCTGGAGCGGATGGTCGGGCGGCCAGAACATAATTACAAATCATTTGTAGACTGAAAATTGACCGCAAGAATCATTTCAAACCTTGCTTACATTTGTATAAAATCACGTTTCTCTCTGTTATGTGTGAGAATATTTGGACAGATTTCTTCAATTAAAATCACTTTGAGCTGATTTCCTGGTGTTTTTAGTCTTATGTTCACACTGAAAATTCAGAAAACCTGGGGGAATTAATGTAATTTATAAATAAATATTTTATCAATCAAATAAAAATCAACATACTGTATCTGTGTTTGTGCGCATCACTTGCATGTGTGCGAGATGAGTGAGCCGTTGCTCAAGGAGAGAGAGACAGTCGGACATTGCAGTAGCATGTAATTTAGCCTAGAAAATATGATAGAACAGACTAACATGCTGACCAGACCGCACGCGCAGATTGATTTTGTCCCCCCACACCCGACGCGATCAGGACACGCAGGTTGAAATATCAAAATGAACTCTGAACTAATTGTATTAATTTGGGGACAGGTCGATAAGCAAAGATTTATGGCCATTTAGCTAGCTAGCTTGATGTTGCTAGCTAATTTGTCCTGGGATATAAACATTGAGTTTTTATTTTACCAGAAATGCACAAGGTCCTCTACTCTGAAAATGTATCCACAGATAAAACGGTAACCCGACTTAGTTTCTAGTAATCTCTCCTACTTCAGGCTTCTTCTTCTTTGGACTTTATATGGTGGTTGGCAACCAACTTTAAGCTGCATTACCACTACCGACTGGACTGGAGTGTGGACCTCAGTTCATCTTTCAATCACCCACGTGAGTATATGCTCCTAAAAACCAATGAGGAGATGGGAGAGGCGGGACTTGCAGCGCCTTAAGCATCACAAATAGAACCAAGTTCTATTTTAGCGCCTGGCTACGCAGATGTGCGCGAGCAGTGTAGGTGCAATGATTGAATAACATGTATGTGTACATTTATTTTGCAATCCTAGCGAATGTGACGCAAGTGATGTGGTCAGCATGTAATAGCCAATTCATTGGTAGCCAATTCAAAACATACTGTATCTTGTACACTATAGTTAACTGTTAAGATATTATTAGTGAGTATTCATGTCCACCGACACGCACAAATAAGGCCATACAAAGTTTATTAACTTATTCTGACAATTCATTCAAACTTTTATTTTTTATGAAACTAAAAATGAACTTTGCCCATAGTATTAATAGTGATTTGGGTCAATCACGGTGAATTGAATCATGTGAATCAAAATACCAATTAGGTGTGGATGCAAAGCAATGCACAACTCTAGATTTTTTACATACTCATATTATTATTGTGGGCTTGTAAAGCAAGACCCCCACTTAAATCTTCTAAGTACCTATTATTATTCTTTAGTAATTCAACTCCTCTTAGACAGTTTTAAGCTAGAAATGACGTTCAAACTTTAAAATGTGTAGACTGGTCTGGAATGAATTGCTTGTATTCAACTTTTTTATATCTTATATACAGTGCATCTGAAAAGTATTCAGACCCGTTGACTTTTTCCACATTTTTGTTACAGCCTTATTCTAAAATGGATTCTAAAGAATGTAAATATCAGTCTACACACAAAACCCCATAATGGCAAAGCAAACAGGTTTTTAGAAATTTTTGCAAATGTATTAAAAATAAGCTGAAATGTCACATTAACATAAGGATTCAGACCCTTTACTCAGTACTTTGAAGCATCTTTGGCAGCGATTACAGCATAGAGTCTTCTTGGGTATGGCGCTACAAGCTTGGTACACCTATATTTGGGGAGTTTCTCCCATTCTTCTCTGCAGATCCTCTCAAGCTCTGTCAGGTTGGATGGGGAGTGTCGCTGCCCAGTCCCTGCCACTGAAAAACATCCCCACAGCATGATGCTGCCACCACCATGCTTCACTATAGGGATGGTGCCAGGTTTCCTCTAGACATGACGCTTGGCATTCAGGTCAAAGAGTTCAATCTTGGTTTCATCAGACCAGAGAATCTTGTTTCTCATGATCTGAGAGTCCTTTAGATTCCTTTTGGCAAACTCCAAGCGGGCTGTCATGTGCCTTTTACTGAGGAGTGGCTTCGTCTGACCACTCTACTATAAAGGCCTGATTGGTGGAGTGCTGCAGAGATGGTTGTCCTTCTGCAAGGTTGTCCCATCTCCACAGAGGAACTCTGTAGTTCTGTCAGTTACCATCGGGTTCTTAGTTACCTCCATGACCAAGGCCCTTCTCCCGCCGATTGCTCAGTTTGGGCGGGTGGCCAGCTCTAGGAAGAGTCTTGGTGGTTCCTAACTTCTTCCATTTAAGAATGATGGAGGCCAATGTGTTTTTAGGGACCTTCAATGCTTCCCCAGATCTGTGCCTCAACACAATCCTGTCTCAGAGCTCGGTGGACAATTCCTTTGACCTCATGGCTTGATTTTGGCTCTGACATGCACTGTCAACTGTGGGACCTTATATAGACAGGTGTGTGCCTTTCCAAATCATGCCCAATACATTGAATTTACCACAGGTGGACTCCAAGTTGTAGAAACATCTCAAGGAGGATAAATGGAAACAGGATGCACCTGAGCTCAATTTGGAGTCTCATAGCAAAGGGTCTGAATACTTATGTAAATACGTTTTTTTTTTTTTTAATTTATACAAAAATGTCAACCTGTTCGCTTTGTCATTATGGGGTTTGCGTGGAGATTGAGGATTTGTATTTATTTAATCAATTTTAGAATAAGCCTGTAACGTTACAAAATGTGGAAAAAGTCAACAGGGCTGAATATTTTCCAAAGGCACTGTATACAAACCCTAGACAAGTATTTCGCCACACTCACAATAACATCTGCTAGCCATGTGACCAATAAAATTTGATTTGAGATGACTGGTGGGGGCGCTGTTTTGAAGCCACTGCGCCAGCATTTTTGTACTCCACCACAATTTTTTTTAAAGCTATAGAAATGCATTTATTTATGTCTACATTTGTTTTTGCCACGTATATTCCATTAGAAACCTTAATTTATCATTTCTTTATTATAATATGTGAAAAAAAAACATAAATCGAACATTTAAAAACCTATTAACATTTTCTTTCAAATACTATTTTTTGAGAGTACTAATTTTAGTTTCTCCACGAAAAAAAAACGAGCTTTAATACATGTAATAGTGTTCTTTGAAACATTTAATTGAAATACTGTAGAATTCCATTAATTTGGCTCCCGAGTGGCACAGCGGTCTAAGGCATCACTAAAGACCCTGGTTTGATTCCGGGCTGTATCACAACCAGCCGTGGTCGGGCGTCCCCATAGGGCGGCGCACAATTGGCCGAGGTTGGCCGTCATTGTAAGTAAGAATTTGTCTGACTTGCCTAGTTAAATAAAATAAATACAAATGCTTATGGAGGACTGAGTAGCAGTATGGTGGAAGGTAGTTTAAATGCCTCTCACATCATACATCATAAATCCAAACCCTGTTTAGAGCTAGTAAAGGAACAAAAGAACTACTACCATTATTTGGGCTGATTTCAGTAGCTTCTGTCTGCAGGTTCTTGTGGATCTATGTGGCAGTAAAGGGGTGGAGTGGGTCAAGAGCGAGCCAACCAGCAAAACTGTGAAGGGCGGAACTCTGCACCGTGGTCGACTGTCGAGACCTATGTGTGCCGGTGTATACGGAGTGACAGCTTATCCGTTTCCAACTATTATTTTTAAGATGTTTTATTGACCAGTTAGGATATTATAACTGAGGAGAGTTTGTGCCAAAATAGCGGCCGGGCCATATGATTCGTTCCCACGCGGAAACAGGCAGATCTTTTCTGAAATGCGGTAGTGTTAGCCACTAGATCAGATTTTGAATTTGAACATTTCACCATGGTTGTCATATTTGAGGTGATATGTCATGTTTTCACTGTTCTCATCATATCCTCGTTTTCTGTCTTCTAGTGACCGCAGCAATGGTGTTGGGAACATATTTAATACCAGACAAGGCTAACTATGTCATGTTGGCTACCGCAACATAGGGTACTACAACGCTCTGAATCAAAAAGCATGCGTTTGATTCAGCTAAGATGACTCTGTCTCAACTCAAAACATTTCCAAATATCTTTCAACAGTGTGTGATATAATTAATTTTATTAATGTCATTTTTCTGTGCTTTTGCTTGTAACGCAAACGGAAAACCATTAGAGCCCCGATGACCTCATAGTGAATATTGCATCATCATAAGATAATTTCACATGTATTTAAAGTAGGATGTCACGTTAGAATTGGAACGCTTGCCCACTTGCATATTAATGTTACATCATGTTACAAAAAACTGCTATTTCGCTTATTCTAAATAAAACTTTTAAGCATCACCATTTTATTTTGTTAAAATAGCATACGTTAGAGGCCAAGTTCACTTTTACAACTTTGTTACTACTGTTTATCGGGCTAAAGTGATGCACTAATAGCTTAGCCTGTGGAAACAGCCTGATCGCTGCGTTCACCGTTCAATTCCAAGGGAGCGCATGAATGACAACAACACCAGGATACAGTGTCCTTCGCTACCGCTTGCCAAATACTGCTGTCCCGCAGTTCAGTTACGCTGAGGCGCGTAGCTAGTATAGCCAGGACGACAACAAGCAACAGTACACTGACATTCATCAAAAATAAACAATCGTCAGTTTTAAAACTGCAACTATTTGGAATAAAACTAACAGTGAAATCCACTGCGACTCAACAAATGGCTTCAAAATCTAATTTCAAACTCTTGCGGTAGTTTAATGGTAAACCTATCGGTAGCTGGACTCCTAGCCACAACTTCAAAAGCATGCGGATATGGAAGGCAGAGCTCTTTCCCAGTGCGTTTAAATGCACCACAAACTGGTTTGAATGATGCGATTTCGGATAACTATTTACACCGTACGCGAGAAAACGGTTTCATCACATGCTCAGTTTCAGTTATCACTGCAATACATATCTTTCCATCCTTCCACCTAGAGATAATATGCTCTTACTCCCTCAGGTACTGTCCTGCTCATTGTAAAAATGAACATGATGTACAGATTGGTTGTAAATAGGAAGCTACTATTGTAGATAGGAGAGGGTGAACTATTTTCATAACTTTGGGAATTCTGTGCCTTTTCTCTTTGGGGCGGCAGGTAGTCTAGTGGTTAGAGCGTTGGGGCAGTAACCGAACAAGGCAGTTAACCCACTGTTCCTATGCCGTCATTGTAAATAAGAATTTGTTCTTAACTGACTTGCCTAGTTAAATTAAGATTATATATTTTTTTTTTATCTGAGTTAGTTTGACATCCCACAATTGGGGCATTGTGGGTATTCTCCATATTGCATTAGTCCGATTGGTTGAACTCTTCCCACTGAAACATACTAATAATTATTCCATAGTAGCAGAGGTGCTGAGTTTTTCAGACCATTTTTCTGTTCAATAGGCTACACCGTGTACAGGTAATGTAACCTACCAAAATAAAAATATGTGTCCATACTGTTCATTTATTTTCTTAGTGTCTCACAGAATTCCTTTTCGAGGTTTGGGTGGTCACTTTGAAAATATGGATTTTGTGTTCACATTTTTGAAGTTGTAGCTTATTTCTGACACCCAGGGTTTTGAACGTTTTTTTATTTTTATTTTTAAAGTTTGCTGGTTATTTAGCAACGTCCAAAATCTTCTGGGTCGCATTTTTACAGCAATGCTAGTGGAAACTGAACCAGCTAGTGGTGCATACAAAAGCATGGGGCACATGAAGGAAAGCAGCTCTTTTATTTCAAACGCACTGAAGACAAAAACAACGACCATGTACTGAGCAAGGAGACCAACTGACATTTACATTTGTATGCCATTTGGATTTGGGATGGTCAGTCAATGTTTTCACTTTCAATATCAAGAATAGTCTGTTCATAGTCTTGTCAACAATGAGCACTTTTATGTATACTGTGAGGTTAACAGTTTATATTATTTACAGTATAGTGTCCTTAAATGCTGTGAGAATTGGTTTGATACCAAGGCAATTTGACAAACCTTGTCTAATCATATGATACTGAATTTAATAGAAAAATTTGTCAACAGCGATAAACTCAAATTCCTACTGATTAAGCCTACATGACTTGCAGCTTGTTTCTTATCACACAGCATGCCACATACTGTACATTGGGTCACTCCAGATGCATCATGGTGAAAAATACTGAATGAAATCTGCAATTTGAGGATATCAACATACAAGGCCAATGGAAAGACCTTAAATTTGCCAACAGGTTTGTCTATGTACAGGTAAGATGAGTTTTTATACAGCTAATTTAAACACTTCTCTAACCATTCCCTCGACTACAGCAGTTGCCACTTCTCTCAAACTCTTAAAAACACCTATTCAATTGATATTTGTGAGAGAACAGTTTGTGCACAGTATAAAAAAAATTGAAGGAAAATCTATTTCACTGAAGCAGTAGCGATGGAATGACAAGCAAATTGTGCCCCAGTCATTACCATAGAGCGATGAAAAAAAAAAAAAAAACATTATAGAGGGAGGGAAATCATTTTCTTTGTTGTGAAATGTTCACTGTCGGTGCATTGTCTAGTTCAATTGAGTGATAAGGAAAAGTAAAAGGGTCGGAAAATGCTTTTCTACCACAGAGGATGTATTACATATCAGGGTACTGACTTAAAACAACCAACCTGCCGATTATGGCTACAGTGCATATACCTTAGTATTTACACACAAACATAATGCGTCTAACATGCATTTGAAGTCATTTGCAAAGACATCTATTTGAACACTTATTTTGCATCGTATTTGTTGACATAGCGTTCAAGATTTCAATCAAGTTTCATATGATCCACAATCCGTGTCGTTCCACCCTTTTCCATCTCATAAATGTATATTGTAAGTCGCATGACCACACAACGGTTCAGTTATGATGGGCATTTGAGAGAATACACTGATTATAGTGTGTCCGCAATTCAGTAGTGTAAGCCTCTAGGACTGCTCATAGACAAGCAACTGCTCAGCATTTAATCTCTATGCATCTCTATGTAATAGTTGGCTCAAACTCATACAGCATCTGTAATTGGGCCTTGTTCGCTTCGCAGTCTTTAGTTGGTGTTGAAATCAAAAACGTACTTCGACAATTAAAGCTTTGTGCGGTAGGAACATAGAATCAATATTAATTCATGCTGATGTCAAACATGAGCTGCTGTTATTTAAATCCAATTAAATAAATAAGGTTGACTTTCCCAAGCGTTCTAAAAGACAGTCAGCGTGTCAGTAGCAGTTTCTTGTCGTTGGCTGCAGCATATTGAACTGATGCTCTGTATCACAGAACATAAATACTGCTTAGATCCATGGTCCGTAGACAGGTAGCCTGTGTTCAGTCCCATGTTGTTCAATGTTCATTAGGCTTTACAATGGAATTTTTAAAAAGATGTTTCGCAACAAAAACGAAAATTAAAATTTCTTATTGGACAAAGTCCAGGTAGTCCCGCCCTGTTTGTCTACTTTTCCTGTTTGGTGCCTTATGAACCCTGGCCCTTCTTCCTCCCACAGAAAGTACCTAACTTCCTTCTGTCTCTCAGAGAAATGTCTTGTAAGCACATCGACGGCACTAGCTTCTGTAAAGGCAAACAAGTTTGTGGTTGTTGAATTTACTCTAATCCTGGAAACCATGATGATGATGATGATGATGATGAATGATTGACAGCAGCGGCCCACCATTGTCAGCTTCCCTAAAAGGCTGAGGAGGAGTCAGAGGACGAGACAGGTAGCAGACTCCATCACTCACTTAGCAGGGTAACACCACGTTAACAGGCCATCACGGACAACTGTCGTGGGAAGAAAAGAGATACATGTATAGGAGGTGAAACTGTAAAATGTTCATGTAAATCATAATTTGAGAGGATGTGGTACTCACTGTGGGGAGTGTACTCACTGCTACACCAGCCCGTCGTACAGCGATAGAGCCTGGACGATGGACGGGTCTGCTTTGGAGCCCTCCTGGAATTCCTTCAGGGTCAACAATCCGTCTGCGTTCTGAAAAACAACAAATCCTCACATTTGAATAATACTTTATTACATATTACCGAAAGGATAATGGCTGGACTGCTGTTCAATATTTAAACCAGTAGAGAGCACTCTTCGTCAGTCTCAGCATAGTGTATAACAGCCTATTTACTGCACCCTTATACAACCCAATCAGTCAGCGTTGGTCTGGCCCAGTTCCGAATGCCTCTTCAGAGAGTATCTAACTCTCCATTGGGTTTGATAAGGAGTCTCTCTGACAAAAAGCCTCAGGGCTTGGGCTAGCTAGTGCCTCCTTGAGGGGGGCATCAGAGTTTTCCGACTGAAAACAGGCCTTCTATGTGAGCAGTGCCAGCCGCACAGGGCACATGTATCCTCCTGAGGAGGCTAGGAAGATACATTGGAGCCGTTGGCCTATCTTTCACATGCATTAGACAGGTATGTGTGATTGGTTTACTCTACCTTGTCCATCATGGCAAAGATTCGGTCCACTCTTTTCTCTGGTGTGTTTTCTTCCTCAGGCAATTCCACTGTGTTCCCCTTTTTTGTAACAAAATGTTACATTTTATTTCATTTAACATATGCATGGTAACACAGACGACAGACAACCCCCCCCCCCACCCCCACAGGCCCTTTTTACAGAAAATATCTGTAAAATGTAACTTTTTTTTTTTAACAACAGAAGTTAATAACTCAACATTTGCCTCTTTAGCACCATGCATGCATGACACAGAAAGATCCAGTTTGCAATGTTCATAAATGAAAGCACACATTGACATAATGGCAGAGAGTGAAGCTCCTGCCAATGTAAAGCAATCATTTTTTTGCGCTGCTGTAATTCTGGCAAGACATATTCGCTTTTCACAAACAGTAAGAGCCATGGAAGAACAGTGATTGACAGTAGTGGTGTTGGTGAAAAGGGAATATTTTTTTGCAACAATGGTGGATAAAGACATCGAAACCTGATTCGAAAATGAGGAGACCTCTGGACATTCATGAAACCATATGCAAAAAAGTGCCTTGGGAACCATGGGGGCAGAGCAAACAATTTGGAACGGGAATTATTTTAATTTGAAATATTTTACATGGTGTGGTGTATAGTCAATGTATGAAATTAAAATCGGTCATCTGATGATTGTGATTTCTTGATGATAATGAGATGTTGGAACAGGCCGAGCAGCAGTTGACGGAAGTCTTGTAAGGATAGATCCCTACACCATTGTGTGTTAAGGGATAGAGGTTTATTTGCAGCTGTCAGAAAGTATGTATATCATTTATAGACTAAGGCCGGTATTCAATCCGATCAGAGGAAGAGATGTGTTATAGCACGCTTGACATTTAAAGGTAGTCCTAATTTCCAATTGAGCCGACGTATGCAGTATTTACCGTGAATGCAGTCTCTGCAAATCCGGGAACATTGCCTTTAAAAGGTGCATAATTGACAAAGTGAGATTGGACTGAATCCAATGAGCAGTTGATCAAGCATATTTTTTTTTACAGGATTCGTAGTTAGCTCTGTTCCCCATGGTGCACCATAAGCCCGGAGCACTGCCCATAGCTGCAAATAAACAAAAAGAGGTCCCTGGTAAATTATATTGACGTTGTACCCACCGTGTTCCCCTGTACGCGCGGCTGCGCGCAAACAAACAAACACACACACATAAATGCCTCAGTTACCTGCATGAAATTACGGAATATTTCTTGAAATGCTATACACTACATGGGACAAGGTATCATCTAAACTGTCTCAAAATGGCTCACTTAATAGCAACAACCAGATGTTCCCATTGAAATGTTGAAATACTGATTATGATGCTCCATCAACTAAATTACGAGAATAGATCAAAGCTGAATATTTGATGTTGAGACAACCGAGGAAGGACTTACCACCATCTGGTAAATGGCGTCCACAATATTCAGCATCTCATCCCGGGTTATGTAACCGTCGTTATCCAGGTCGTAAAGCTTGAAGGCCCCTGCAAAAGCCATAAACAGCACATGAAGGAAACTTTTTTTTTAACCCGTTTTTTCTCCCCAATTTCGTGGTAACCAATTGGTAGTTACAGTCTTGTCTCATCGCTGCAACTCCCGTACAGACTCAGGAGAGGCGAAGGTCCCCCAAAACACAACCCAGCCAAGCCGCACTGCCTCTTGAAACAATGCCCACTTAACCCAGAAGCCAGCCACACCAATGTGTCAGAGGAAACACATTGCACCTGGTGACAGTGTCATCGTGCACTGCACACAGCCCACCACAGGAGTCACTAGTGCGCGATGGGACGAGGACATCCCTGCCAGCCAAACCCTCCCCTAACCCGGACGACACTGGGCCAATTGTGCGCCACCTCATGGGTCTCCCGGTCGCGGCTGGCTGCGACAGAGCCTGGACTCGAACCCAGCTAGCCCTGTGATGCAGTGCCTTAGACCACTACGCCACTCGGGAGGCCCAGAGGAAACTTTTTATATATTCGTTAGGACTGCTAATATATACAGTAAGGTGACACCTAATTTCACTACGATTGAAATGCATCCTAATACCTCTCTACCTGTTAGCCAATTACTGCATCAACAACTGTCAGCAGTTGATCAACTCCTGCTAATGACCTGAGGCGTGCAGAGGTGTGGGTGTGTGTGACAGTGAGGGAGCATCAGCATGTGTGAAAAAGGGTGTGTGTACGTGTGAGAAAGTGTGTCAGTATAGCTCAACACTGTGCATACATAGCGTTTATTCCTGTTATCCCTGCCGTTCAGCTACAACGACAGCTGTGACCACCTACAGGCGTCTGGGAAGATTAGAGATCACCTTGTTGATGCAGGAGCCAACATGACTAGGTCAAAGGTCAGTGTGAGGAAATGGTAATGCAAAGCAGTGAGAGAACGGGATAGGGAGAGAGAAAGAGAGGGAATTGGTGTGTTATTTTTATTGCTGTTGCTGACTGGGTTTGAACCTGGGTCGACTGCGCTAGCCTGCTGAGCTAAAGCTTAGGCCCTAGGATATTTTCTCCAGGCTTACATCTGAGCTTCTCGTCCAGGGTCCCTCTGGAGGTGACCGACAGGGCCTGGATGAACTCGGCAAACTCAATACGTCCATCCTGCAGAGAAACAGAAGGAGAGAGGGAGATAAAGAGTTAGTACAAGAAAAGTGGAGGGAAGGAGAGAGACCGTGGAGGGAAGGAGGGAGACCTTGGAGGGAAGGAGAGAGACCGTGGAGGGAAGGAGGGAGACCGTGGAGGGAAGGAGGGAGACCGTGGAGGGAAGGAGGGAGACCGTGGAGGGAAGGAGGGAGACCGTGGAGGGAAGGAGGGAGACCGTGGAGGGAAGGAGGGAGACCGTGGAGGGAAGGAGGGAGACCGTGGAGGGAAGGAGAGAGACCGTGAAGGGAAGGAGAGAGACCGTGAAGGGAAGGAGAGAGACCGTGAAGGGAAGGAGAGAGACCGTGAAGGGAAGGAGAGAGACCGTGAAGGGAAGGAGAGAGCCAGTGAAGGGAAGGAGAGAGCCAGTGAAGGGAAGGAGAGAGCCAGTGAAGGGAAGGAGAGAGCCAGTGAAGGGAAGGAGAGAGCCAGTGAAGGGAAGGAGAGAGCCAGTGAAGGGAAGGAGAGAGCCAGTGAAGGGAAGGAGAGAGCCAGTGAAGGGAAGGAGAGAGCCAGTGAAGGGAAGGAGAGAGCCAGTGAAGGGAAGGAGAGAGCCAGTGAAGGGAAGGAGAGAGCCAGTGAAGGGAAGGAGAGAGCCAGTGAAGGGAAGGAGAGAGCCAGTGAAGGGAAGGAGAGAGCCAGTGAAGGGAAGGAGAGAGCCAGTGAAGGGAAGGAGAGAGCCAGTGAAGGGAAGGAGAGAGCCAGTGAAGGGAAGGAGAGAGCCAGTGAAGGGAAGGAGAGAGACCGTGAAGGGAAGGAGAGAGACCGTGAAGGGAAGGAGAGAGACCGTGAAGGGAAGGAGAGAGACCGTGAAGGGAAGGAGAGAGACCGTGGTGGAGGGAAGGAGAGAGACCGTGGTGGAGGGAAGGAGAGAGACCGTGGTGGAGGGAAGGAGAGAGACCGTGGTGGAGGGAAGGAGAGAGACCGTGGTGGAGGGAAGGAGAGAGACCGTGGTGGAGGGAAGGAGAGAGACCGTGGTGGAGGGAAGGAGAGAGACCGTGGTGGAGGGAAGGAGAGAGACCGTGGTGGAGGGAAGGAGAGAGACCGTGGTGGAGGGAAGGAGAGAGACCGTGGTGGAGGGAAGGAGAGAGACCGTGGTGGAGGGAAGGAGAGAGACCGTGGTGGAGGGAAGGAGAGAGACCGTGGTGGAGGGAAGGAGAGAGACCGTGGTGGAGGGAAGGAGAGAGACCGTGGAGTGGAGGGAAGGAGAGAGTGGAGTGGAGGGAAGGAGAGAGACCGTGGAGTGGAGGGAAGGAGAGAGACCGTGGAGTGGAGGGAAGGAGAGAGTGGAGTGGAGGGAAGGAGAGAGTGGAGTGGAGGGAAGGAGAGAGACCGTGGTGGAGGGAAGGAGAGAGACAGTGGAGTGGAGGGAAGGAGAGAGACAGTGGAGTGGAGGGAAGGAGAGAGACAGTGGAGTGGAGGGAAGGAGAGAGACCGTGGAGTGGAGGGAAGGAGAGAGACAGTGGAGTGGAGGGAATGAGAGAGACAGTGGAGTGGAGGGAAGGAGAGAGACCGTGGTGGAGGGAAGGAGAGAGACAGTGGAGTGGAGGGAAGGAGAGAGACAGTGGAGTGGAGGGAAGGAGAGAGACAGTGGAGTGGAGGGAAGGAGAGAGACCGTGGAGTGGAGGGAAGGAGAGAGTGGAGTGGAGGGAAGGAGAGAGACCGTGGTGGAGGGAAGGAGAGAGACCGTGGTGGAGGGAAGGAGAGAGACCGTGGTGGAGGGAAGGAGAGAGACCGTGGTGGAGGGAAGGAGAGAGACCGTGGTGGAGGGAAGGAGAGAGACCGTGGTGGAGGGAAGGAGAGAGACCGTGGTGGAGGGAAGGAGAGAGACCGTGGTGGAGGGAAGGAGAGAGACCGTGGAGTGGAGGGAAGGAGAGAGTGGAGTGGAGGGAAGGAGAGAGACCGTGGAGTGGAGGGAAGGAGAGAGACCGTGGAGTGGAGGGAAGGAGAGAGTGGAGTGGAGGGAAGGAGAGAGTGGAGTGGAGGGAAGGAGAGAGACCGTGGTGGAGGGAAGGAGAGAGACAGTGGAGTGGAGGGAAGGAGAGAGACAGTGGAGTGGAGGGAAGGAGAGAGACAGTGGAGTGGAGGGAAGGAGAGAGACCGTGGAGTGGAGGGAAGGAGAGAGACAGTGGAGTGGAGGGAAGGAGAGAGACAGTGGAGTGGAGGGAAGGAGAGAGACCGTGGTGGAGGGAAGGAGAGAGACAGTGGAGTGGAGGGAAGGAGAGAGACAGTGGAGTGGAGGGAAGGAGAGAGACAGTGGAGTGGAGGGAAGGAGAGAGACCGTGGAGTGGAGGGAAGGAGAGAGTGGAGTGGAGGGAAGGAGAGAGACCGTGGTGGAGGGAAGGAGAGAGACCGTGGTGGAGGGAAGGAGAGAGACCGTGGTGGAGGGAAGGAGAGAGACCGTGGTGGAGGGAAGGAGAGAGACCGTGGTGGAGGGAAGGAGAGAGACCGTGGTGGAGGGAAGGAGAGAGACCGTGGTGGAGGGAAGGAGAGAGACCGTGGTGGAGGGAAGGAGAGAGACCGTGGAGTGGAGGGAAGGAGAGAGTGGAGTGGAGGGAAGGAGAGAGACCGTGGAGTGGAGGGAAGGAGAGAGACCGTGGAGTGGAGGGAAGGAGAGAGTGGAGTGGAGGGAAGGAGAGAGTGGAGTGGAGGGAAGGAGAGAGACCGTGGTGGAGGGAAGGAGAGAGACAGTGGAGTGGAGGGAAGGAGAGAGACAGTGGAGTGGAGGGAAGGAGAGAGACAGTGGAGTGGAGGGAAGGAGAGAGACCGTGGAGTGGAGGGAAGGAGAGAGACAGTGGAGTGGAGGGAAGGAGAGAGACAGTGGAGTGGAGGGAAGGAGAGAGACCGTGGTGGAGGGAAGGAGAGAGACAGTGGAGTGGAGGGAAGGAGAGAGACAGTGGAGTGGAGGGAAGGAGAGAGACAGTGGAGTGGAGGGAAGGAGAGAGACCGTGGAGTGGAGGGAAGGAGAGAGACAGTGGAGTGGAGGGAAGGAGAGAGACCGTGGAGTGGAGGGAAGGAGAGAGACCGTGGAGTGGAGGGAAGGAGAGAGACCGTGGAGTGGAGGGAAGGAGAGAGACCGTGGAGTGGAGGGAAGGAGAGAGACCGTGGAGTGGAGGGAAGGAGAGAGACCGTGGAGTGGAGGGAAGGAGAGAGACCGTGGAGTGGAGGGAAGGAGAGAGACAGTGGAGTGGAGGGAAGGAGAGAGACAGTGGAGTGGAGGGAAGGAGAGAGACAGTGGAGTGGAGGGAAGGAGAGAGACAGTGGAGTGGAGGGAAGGAGAGAGACAGCGGAGGGAAGGAGAGAGACAGCGGAGGGAAGGAGAGAGACAGCGGAGGGAAGGAGAGAGACAGCGGAGGGAAGGAGAGAGACAGCGGAGGGAAGGAGAGAGACAGCGGAGGGAAGGAGAGAGACAGCGGAGGGAAGGAGAGAGACAGCGGAAGGAAGATGTAGGGGAGCTCAGGGTGCACCCCCCCTCCAAAAAACACATACAAATTGTTCAAAAAGTAGTATACTGGGTCTTAGTGGACCGATATAGCCCCCCCCCCCCCCCCCGATTATGGTAAAGCATGTTTGAAAGAGGGACGAAGGATATGGAGAGACGAACATGAAAGTGATAGACGCATAACCAAAGAAACAGTCACAGCCAGACAGGAGAGAATAATCGACCAGACACAGAAACAGGCTATTTTCTCCACAGAAGAGTGAGAGACCAACCATTCAATCTAATCTCACAAATGGCTCTCGGAAAGACAGCAGACAAAATAACTGGAGTCTGGCTTCTCAATGGAAATGACTGCAGACAGAGAGGACACTTAAAGCAAGCAAACATTTTTTAAGCCATTTAGCAAACGCTTTTATCCAAAGAGACTCCAAAGAGACTTAGTCTTGCGTGCATACAGCTTTTACATATGGGTGGTCCCTGGAATCAAACCCATAGTGCAAGCGGCATGCTCAACCAACTGCGCTACAGAGGACCAGTACATTAGCCATGACATAACCATTTCAGTTATGCAATGGAACCCAATCCAAGCATTTTCTAAGGGATGTTAAGTGATGTCCTTTCATACACTAAGCCAGTAAGGGTGTTAAGTGATGTCCTTTCATACACTAAGCCAGTAAGGGTGTTAATTGATGTCCTTTCATACACTAAGCCAGTAAGAGTGTTAATTGATGTCCTTTCATACACTAAGCCAGTAAGGGTGTTAATTGATGTCCTTTCATACACTAAGCCAGTAAGGGTGTTAATTGGTTTACTGTTGTCCTAGCTTCTAAGAAAATAAAGTGAACATAAATGCGTTCCGCAGGCAGCCTGTTACCTTGTTCTCGTCAAACACATTGAAAACGAAGCTGGCGAACTTGGTGGGGTCACCGAAGGGGAAGAATTGCTTGTAGATCTTCTGAAAGCCAGCTGAATCCAACTGACCACTAGGACAGTCCTTAATAAAACCCTTATACCTGGGGGTAGATGGAGGGAGGAATGGGGAAAGGAAGGAGAGGGGGATGCCCAGGAAGAGTGGAGGGAGGAGAGAAAAGAGAGAGGTGGTGAGCGGTGAATCGTTGAATGGAACAATTACTTCATTCAGTGTGACTGATGAAACTCCTTCCTAAAGTAAGGATCCCTGAGGCCTGCTAGAAAGATCTGATAAAGAACGTCCTGCTATCAAGTAGCACAATGATAAGAGCGTTGTCTGCTTGAAAGGAGGCATAATAAACAAATCAAATATCCCAAACATACTGCACCAATGTGTCGGAGGAAACACTGTTCAACTGACAACAGGTCAGCCTGCAGGCTCCCGGCCCGCCACAAGGAGTCGCTAGAGCACGATGAGCCAAGTAAAGCCAAACCCTCCCCTAACCCAGACAACGCTGGGCCAATTGTGCGCCCCCTTATGGAACTCCCGGCCACGGCCGGTTGTGACCCAGCCTGGGATCGAACCCGGGTCTGTAGTGAAGTCTCAAGCACTGCTATGCAGTGCCTTAGACCGCTGCGTCCCCCGGTAGGCCTGCACCCCTTTTTTCAATACTCAGCACAGTGGTTCTCAATCATGGGCCTGGGGACCCAAAGGGGTGCATTTTTGTGTTTGCGCAAGGATTCACATGATTAAAATCAACAACTCCTCATCAGGCTTTGATGATTTGAATCAGGTGTGTAGTGCTAAGGCAAAAAAAAAAAAAAGTGCACCCCTTTGGGTCCCCAGGCCCAGGATGGAGAACCAGTGCTCTAGCATGATACTGAGCCTTTTTCTAAAATGTTTTATGAGATTGGAGAACACATTAGTAGGGATCTTAGACCATTCCTCCATACTGAATATTTTCAGATCCTTCATCATTTGTTTGTTCTTATGGACTGTCCTCTTCAATTCAAACCACAGGTTTTCAATGGTGTTCAAGTCCAGAGACTGAGATGGCCATTGCAAAATGCTGATTTTATGGTCAATTAACAATTTCTTTGTGGATTTTGATTGGTGCTTGGGGTTATTATCTTGCTGGTAGTTTCAGCCTCCTCGCAGAGGCAACCAGGTTTCGGGCTAAAATATCCTGGTACTTGGTAAAGTTCATTGTGCCGTTGACCTTAACAAGGACCCCAGAACCAGTGGATGCAAAATAGCCCCATAACATAAAATCCACCACCATATTTTAACCGTAGGAATGAGGTACTTTTCTGCATACGCTTCTATTTTTCAACGCCAAACCCACCACTGGTGTGCTTGGCCAAAGAGCTCTATGTTCATGTCACCCTTGCACCACTAAGCCAAGTGCCAATGCCGTTGATCAAACTCCCGGCGCTCTTACCTTACTGCTACTCAAACAAAACTACTCCTAGCCTTGAGAAAGACCACAGTCTTTCATCCAAAACCACACTGTTCAGTAATTTTACTTTCCCACACTGTATCTGAACGAGGAAGAGATGAGGGACTGACACTGCTCCCACAAAAGGGTGTAAGCAGTAGGCTCACTAGTGGATGACAGCGACAGCCCCTGTTTTATTACCGTTTGATGTGTTGTTTGCCTACTCGGCAGACGATTCCCTGGCAGACGATTCCCTGGCATTGTGATTTGTAATCTCTCGCTCGGCTCTATTCATGTCAGCTAGCTAGCACTGTAAACGCTTTGGGTGAGAATCTTCTTCCAGCACTGACTTTACAGCACGGGGTGATGCAAAATCACTTCAAAGACAAGCGAGGCAAAATAGGGATCGGCAGGGTATTGTGGTTGGTGGCGGGCGGAGAAGTTTGTGTGTGTGTGTGTTGTCTCTTTCCAATGGCTTCCTCTCACAGTATGATCTGTGAGCTGTGATATAAGCTCTCGTAGGCCTTTTTGCAGCTATAGACAGAGACAAACACATTTCAGTCTAGCCCAACTCACAAAGATATGACTGGGGACAGGGGCATGAATGGATACTGGGGACAGGGGCATGAACGGGTACTGGGTACAGGGGCATGCCTTGGGACAGGGGCGGGACTGGAGCATGACTGGGGACTGGGGCATGACTGGGGACTGGGGCATGACTGGGGACTGGGGCATGAGCGGGTACTGGGGACTGGGGCATGAATGGGTACTGGGGACAGGGGCATGAATGGGTACTGAGTACAGGGGCATGCCTTGGGACAGGGGCGGGACTGGAGCATGACTGGGGACTGGGGCATGACTGGGGACTGGGGCATGACTGGGGACTGGGGCATGAGCGGGTACTGGGGACTGGGGCATGAATGGGTACTGGGGACAGGGGCATGAATGGGTACTGAGTACAGGGGCATGCATGGGGACTGGGGCATGACTGGGGACTGGGGCATGAATGGGTACTGGGTACAGGGGCATGCATGGGGACTGGGGCATGACTGGGGACTGGGGAGCATCAGAGTAAAAGCTGTGAGGGGTCCGTTTCTGTCTCTCCTTCTTCTGACTGCTCTTCCTCCTTTGAGTCTACATGTCATGTCGTTCAGTAACATGTCTCTCCGCGGTTCTCGATAAGTTTCTTATCAGAGTGGGAACTCGACCCAGTGTCAACAGCTATCCATCTGTGGTGTGTACGGGGAGCCACAAGAGGGGGAGCCACGGAACTTGGCACAAGCAGCAAAGTATTTGGAAATAAAAATATACTCAAAATAACCTAGCACTGGTCTGAGGTGATGCGTTGCGACAGAAACGTCCTTTGTTTTGATTGGCTATGTCGAACATAAATGTTTAGCTGCTTTTGCGACACCACATCTCTTATGTTCTGCTCTTATGGCCAGTTTCAACGCATTGCATGTGTCTGTAAACTTCACTCAATACTCATTGATATTTTTTACTTATTTAAGTTGTCCTACGGCCAATCGTGCGTGTTTTATTTTTCATAAAAACAGTGAGTTCTGCCTAAATTTAGTAATGAATCTGGCAACCGGCAAAACGGGTAACCAATCGGAAGCTGGCCGCAACATCAGAACACAGCACCACCTTCGTAACCCCAGAGACTAGCCAGAGGTTATAATGACTATGAGGAGATAACGACAGGGTTGTATACGGCTACCAAGGCAGCAGCTTCTCAGGGTGTGGCCCTCTGGCTACAGGCTGAGGGCCAGGCTGGTCTAGCGAGGTTATGTCTGCAGCTGCCACAACTAGTGGTGGTGCCAGCAAAGTCTCAGGCAGGAGAGCTGTGCCACTGGGCTGTGTTGTGGTACCTGGCCCACGTACATATGTGTGTGGCCTGACACCTCAGCCAACACACTGAGTCTGGGCACAGAGCCTGGCCAGCCCACCACCATACCTCAGAGGATGGCCAATGATGGATTGTTTTCATCAAGCCCTTTTCACTAGGTTTCACAGTGTTCTTTCCCCCCACTGTATGGACATAGAAGTCAACCCATCCAACGCCAAATTGGGTGAAACACGGCAGCCATTTTGTGACTGAGCGCTCACCACACTTTATAGTGGAGGAGAAAGCAGTGATTTCGCCTATTTGAGGCAGGGGATAGTTATAGGGCATTGCTACTACATTACTGTGACGGGCCAGGTATGAAATGTAGAAAGGACACCCATTGTCTTGTGATGTCACAGGATCTTTACCAACCACCTCAATTTAACGTCTCATTCGAAGGACGGTGTCTGTCCAAATTCAACTCGAGGCATGAGCTACAATACTTAGAAGGCTCTTTGTAAGGCGTTACAGCTTTCTATTTCAAGATGTGGTTATGAAAACCCAGTGATGCATTCGGTGTCCATGGTAACGAGGGCTGAACAGGAAGGTTGTTGTAACATAAACACTGTAGGAGTTTGCTGAAGGTTTTAGCGTTCCACAAATATGGTCGATGCAAAATTGACAAAACAGAGAGTGCCACTGATTTCTGGTGCCGACTATAATGCCAGCTGACTCACCACCGACAGCTGTTGTGCCCTTGAGCAAGGCACTTAACCCCTAACCTGCTCCAGGGGTGCAGTGCAGCAGTTGAACCTGAGGTTTTCACAGATGTATTGCATTGTTGTTGACTGACGGTACACAAGTATAATGGAGCATTTGCAATACGGGGTTGACTTAGTTGTTATCTGAGACAATAAGAGAAACTTACCATTGCTGTACCTCTTTTTCTGTGACTGCAGACAGAAAACAGAGAAAAAGAGATTGTTAGAAGTTGAAGAAATGGACATAAAGACAACACACAAGACCGACAGGAGGTTTTCACTGTTGGCTGCTTCATATGTTATTGTCGCTGAAATACATCTGCTGGGAGTGAAATGCTATGTGTAGCCCTGCTCATCTTAATCATTTAAAGATAACATATATACATAAGCCTAAATAAAAGGTAGAGAATGTATGAATAATGAAACTCCCCTATGGAGTGATTTTAGTGCCAACAGAAAGTCTATTTCTTAACACAAATTCCAAATGAAGAAATTCAGATTCAATTTCTGGTGCAACTAATATAACTCCATACATCTCTATACCATCCTGGTTTACCATAGCTGTGTTTTCCCTCCTATAAGAACGAACATCAATACATGATAAATGTTAACACCATGTGCACTGTTAACAAGTGTATATTCTGTTATTATTATGTTATTACTCCAGATATCAGCGTTCACCAATTGTATTTATCAGGAGTCAACTGCATTTGTTAAAACCTAGGTATTTTCTGACAAACGATTATTTTTCTTATGAGTTCCTGACAAATGGCAAAGCAACAGCACCACAAGTCCACGACCTCAACTCAAACATCTTCCAACGTTAGAATGAGTTCTATGCGCAGACTCCTGCTACGGGGCCTTTTGAACCAAATCTGCCATTAAAAATTACAGCGAATACGGTGAGCATTTCCAGAGAGAATGACAATGACATGGCTCTATTAGGCTCTTCTTTCTACGGCTAAGGGGGCCAAGGTGACATCACAGTAGAGATGGGGACCAATTATGTGATTTATGGTTAGTACAAGCGCAGCATTAGAAAACGTCCAGTACATTGGTTCTATTTGGATGGGCTTGCACGGGCCTCCATCACCATTCTGTTGACAGCACAGGCAGCTTAGTGATGAAATCAACTTAATGGGCTGCCTCTGTTCTTCAGAAAGAGACAGATGCCAGTTTGCATAGCATCAGAGTGTTTAAAACTCAAGAGAGATATTGAGACAGCACTTGACCTAATAGTGGATCAAGAACAGTGGAGTAGGAACTTCATTGCCCCCTCCCCAAAAAAACAGAAACCCACTGTCATTGGATACACTACAGTTCAAATGTGAACATTTCTGACATGATGTCATTGAGATGTGAGGTCTACCTTAAAATAACAGATCTCCATACTTCCTAATCTCCTTTACTCAGTCGTACAGGTGGAAGAAAAAAAACATCCGACTTCATTAAATAAAATCTACCTTGGGTCCGGGAACAAAAACCTTGTGGGCTCACGGAAGCAATTCATCTCCATGGAAACCAGAGAACATATGTATAGCAGCGGGAACAAAAGGTAGAGCTGCAGTAGACAATAAGAAATGTTCTGACTGTGTGAGTGCAGAACGTATATGAGTGAGAGAGTATTCAAAATGAGTTATTAGCCTGCAATTGGTGGCAGCAGTGGGATGTTATGCTGTTGTTAAACAATACTCCCTGTTTATGGTCAAGGTATATGTCACGCTCCATACCAGATAAGCCGATCGATCTGGGCCAGGCTTAGGTTCAATTTCCATGCAGATAGGTAGGTAGTACACTCGTAGAAAAAAGGGTTACTTCGGCTGTTCCCCATAGGAGAGCCCTTTTTGGTTCCAGGTAGAACCCTCTGTAGAAAGGATTCTACATGGAACCCAAAGGGGTTCTACCTGCAACCAAAAAGGGTTCTTCAAAGGGTTCTCCTATGGGGACATCCAAAGAACCCTTTAAGGGTATAGGAGGAGGAGAGTACTGGGAGGATGAAAGTAGGGGAAGGAGAAGGACAGTAGGGGGAAACAAAGAAAGAGGAAGGCTTTAAAAGGATAAAATATAGGGAGTGAGCCTCTCCAAGCGAAGGGCAGAGCAATAAGAAATAAGACGAGCTGCAGTCGTGCTGAAAAGAAGAGAACAGAGTGGAAGAGAGTAGGGAGAGGAAGCAACAAGAAAGAGGCAGACAGAGAGAAAAGGGAAGAACAAAGGAAGAGCTAGTTGGAAAGGGGAGAAGGGGAGTGAGAAGCAGGAGGGATGACTAGACCTAGAGCGTGCATAGTGCAGAGCTATCGAAAGCTTTGTGGATGAGTGTGTGCACGTGTGCATGGTATAGTGAGTTTGACTGTTGCTTGTGCTGATGGATTGAGTCGATATGATCCTTTGAGCCAATGTGTATGACTGTGTGTGTGCAGTATGGAGAGAGTGTGTGTACTGTGTGTGTGGGTGGGCGTGTTAATGGCTTTAGCGGAGGCTGGCCCTTAGAGCTATGCCAATGAGAACCTAATTATACCCTTCCATTTCTCAAGGAAAAACAATTACAGAGTAAAAAGAAACTGAGCAGAAAACAGGATAAGCTTGCATAATCTGACAACAGCAAGATCATGCAAGACTGCAAAAAAGGGCTTTATAAATACATTTGATTGACTGATTTCAACAAGTCAACCAACTAAATCAGCTAACTCAAAACCCATTTACGCCAGCCCCCTAGGTTATCACCAGTAACCCTGCACATTGATTTGGTACTGACCTGTATATAGAGTATATTCTCGTGTGTTTTTATTATTACTGCACTGACCAATAAAACCTGATTTGATTATTTGTATCTTATCTTCTTACCTTTGATATTTAGTACGGCATTGTTTGGAAAGAGCTTGCAAGTAAGCATTTCACTGTACACCTGTTGTGATTACACCTGTTGTATCCTGTGTACTTGACAAATAAACTTTGATTTTATCTGATTGATTTGTCATGTCTTAGTGAACAAAATCAGGGTTTCCCAAACTCTGTCCTGGGGCCCTCTCTTGGTGCACCTTTAGTTTTTTGCCCCAGCACTCACTATACAGCTGACTCAAATAACCAACTCATCATCAAGCTTTGGTTATTTGAATCAGCTGTGTAGTGCTAGAGCAAAAACCAAAACGTGCACCCAGGGGGGACCCCAGGACCGAGTTTGGGAAACTCTAGACTAAATTACCTCAGTGAGAGATGTGTAGTAAACGAAAGCTGGTTTCTCATCATTCCTTTTTGCATGCCCAGCACTTTCCTCCTCAGGACTGAATAGACTTCCATGACAAATTCACTCTCCAGAGTATATGAGAGCCATCTTAAGTGCTTCTCGTCATATCGCTATCACCCTGCATTAAAATTGAGACATTGACTGTGGTGAATGCTGATTGCTGAGGCAATGAGACTAAATGGAAGTCATCTCCCTGTGATGAAGATGCATACAGAACCAAAGAGTGATGTCTCAACCGCACCCTCTCCCCGACAGCACTTTAGGTTGGCATACTGCTATAATTAGGAAACGCGAGACCCTGTGTGAGAGCATGAAATTAGCCCCTTTGACATGCTCGCTTCCCTTCTCAATAGGGGGTGTCTTCATCCACACATACACACACACTAGTTCACACGTTACGCCTCACCATGAAAGATGTCTCTTGCCATTACATACATTCAAACACAGGAACATAATCTTCTGAT
This sequence comes from Salvelinus fontinalis, assembly GCF_029448725.1. Taxonomy (NCBI): domain Eukaryota; kingdom Metazoa; phylum Chordata; class Actinopteri; order Salmoniformes; family Salmonidae; genus Salvelinus; species Salvelinus fontinalis. Next base: position 42,034,626 of record NC_074685.1, read on the forward strand.
TTATTTCTGTGAAATCTCTTCTGAATTCTAACTAGCTAACAAATTATCAAGGCTGAGCAGAGAAGCATAAATATGCACTATGTGGAAATCGCTCCATTTCCTGGTTGCAAAAATGTGTATAGTTCGCTCAATTCAGAGAATCATTGTAGCATCTAAATCGCTGTGAAATATATTTTCCTTAACCAAAGATATTTTATTTTCAGCTGTTTGAAGCTGGTGTTAAAAACCGAATGTAAATGCAAAAATGAAATAATGGGAAGGATAGAAATAGCGCACAAAGAACAGATCTACCGCTTCGTAGACTTTTTTATTTAATTTAATTTTTTTCACCTATATTTAACCAGGAAAGCTTCTTAGACTTGCTTTCAATGCGAATGACAGGTCTATAACACACATTTCTATGTGAATTTGGTTGGGTCGCACAAAAAGTGACATATTTCAGCTTTAATATCTAACACTACCACCAGGACATATACTGTACATCCGTAATTGTCTGGTAATAAATGTCAACTCCAAATAGTTAATGATGACAATAATAGATTTGATTTAAAAAGCACTTTTCATAACAACAACGATTATGGTGACATCCTTACCGCCCATGTAAGGTGACATATTACTATTGTCAGGTGAAATTGTTGCATACAGCACCTTTAAAGATGCACTATGCATAAATCGCACCGTCATTTCCTGGTTGCTAAAATTAGAATTATGCGCCTTATTTCAGTTTATGTGACTAAACAAGGAAGTATAGTGTAGAGCAGGGATCATGAACTAGATTCAGCTGCGGGCTAATTTTTTTCTGGAGCAAATGGTCGGGGGGCCGGAACATAATTACAAATAATTTGTAGACTGCAAATGAACCGCAAGAAGCCCAAACAGATATAATATTGGAATAAAACATAATAATTTCAAACCTTGCTTACATTTGTTTATGATCATGTGTCTTTCTATTATTCTTGGAAATACATGGGAACTGATTTGCCTAAATTAAAATCCCTTGATGCTGATTTCCTAGTGATTTTAACGTATTTTATATCCAACAATGAAAATTGAACAAATAAAAATATATTTATTTTTGTTTTGCTCAGAAAACTTAGGGTGCCTTCAAACTCATCTCTGGACCTCGAAGCTGGTTCCACTGCATTTTTTCATTGTCCCCCTTTAATCAGGGACTGATTTGGATCTGGGACACCAGGTGTGTGCAATTAATTGGGGCGGCAGGTAGCCTAGTGGTTAGAGCGTTGGACTAGTAATCAAAAGGTTGTAAAATTGAATCCCCGAGCTGACAAGGTTAAAAAATCTGTTGTTCTGCCCCTGAACAAGTTAACCCACTGTTCCTAGGCCGTCATTGAAAATAAGAATTTGTTCTTAACTGACTTGCATAGTTAAATAAAGGTTAACAAATGTACAAAAAAATATCAGGTAGAACAGAAAACTAGCAGGTTCTGGACTCGTGGGGTAAGAGTTGAATAACCCTGCTGTAGAGAATGATTGTATCTAAACCGCTGTGAAATATCTCTTTAATAATGGGAAGCATAGAAATAGCGCACATAGGCCAGATATACTGCCTCTTAGACTTGATTGCAATGAGAATGACAGATCTATAACACACATTTCTGAATGAATTTGGTCAAGTCACCCAAAAAGTTACATATTGCAGCTTTAAATATTGTGTTTTTTCAGAAGATACAAAAGAAGGTAGCTTTTGAGAATTTCAACCATCTCATTGAGTGTTCTTGACCAGAGAAACAGTGAGACATAACAGACATGATAGTCGGCTTTTATCGTTATCCGCAAGAGTTTACCTTCACTCCGTGGGGGTGTTCCTCGAGGTCTGGTTCAACCTTTGACCCTGCTAAAGGTCAGAGTTTATCTCTGTTAGTATGGTGGTGAGTGATAAATAAGCCACACACACTACTGTAGGGGAAAGCATTCCGCTGACACCATGTAGACATATCTATTGCCTGTAAAGGTTTCTCAAAAGGACAGATACAGCTATTTAGTTATTGCTTTACTTGATTAAATTTTTGCCTACTCTGATTTAGTGCAACATATTATTTGGTCGACATTGTTCTAGAGCATGGCTTCATAATCTTCATCAGAAGTATTGCATCAAGTGCTAAGCAGATTTCGAGTGACTACTGAGTCTCTAACGTGTATTAGCACACCTGAGGGAAAGCCATTCAATCTGAGAGGAAGATGTACTACAATGGTTGCTGTGTCCATGTCTTCAAAACACCATTACCGAATGGCTATCACCTTCCAAAGGCTGTACGACCAATTTACAACAGTGTAATAAACTGAAATACTTTTCAGATATTCAATATATATGATTTAATGAGTCTCTCTTTAGTTGGGGATTTGAGATTTGCTCGTTAACATATTAATGTCCAAATGTGTAGTATGGCAGGAGTAGCTGAAAAGTTTACATAGCAAAGAAAGTTGCATAATTATCTCCCACCATAGGATCGTCATTACACATGTGTCTTTCTTTCTATTTACTTGGATTTTGCATACAATTAATCACTATCCACGACCTGGACAAAGCACCTTACCTGATGATCACTTGGCTGTCTCTCAACAACAGTGTGCTGATAGCCTGCTTTAAAGTCAAGGATCGCAACCAACGGGTAAGTCATGTCATTTTACCCAAGGCTCTATTGTAAAATGCTAGATTCAGTTCAAGGCATCCTCTTCTGTAGCAATAGATACATTCAATACAATCAAATGTTAATGTTTTTTAAGGTTGGGACATCAAAGACAGCACAGAACAGTGGCGGTTGGAGAGGGAATGAGAAAGTAAAAAAAAAAACAAGTGTTAAAAAAAAGAGGAAAAATGTCTGCTATATCAAGACATAGACTGGAAGAAAACAGAAAAGAAAGGAAAGGGATCAATGAAAAGAGTCTAACCTAAAGACATAGAAAGAGAGTGCTATACTTACAGTAGGTTTTCCTGGTCAGCTCCTCCACCATCTCAGGCTTTAGTTTGCTGTTGGACTTCCCCATAGCTCAAGCATATGCCTTTAAGCCTTTCTCCACGTGCTTTAAAAGACTCCCAGTTCTGCCACCTTCATTACCATTAAAAAAAATATATATATAATCAAAAAATACTTCTTAAAGTCTTGGTCTTCAAGTATCAGACAAAAAATGAAGTGGAATTATAGAAAACATGTAATAAAAACGAGCAGGAAAAGGCAAAAAATGCTATGAAAGAGCAGCAGTAGCATTAGTCTCTCCTCTCGGCGTAGCAGGATGAGTCTGGAGAGAGGAGGGCTGTAGCCTGTAATCCACTCAGCCGTGTCCCTCCTGCTTCCTGCAATCCTGGCTTGCTGCTGCTGGAACACCCTACTGGGAATAGGGTGGAAGAGAGGAGGGAGTGTGTGAGTGTGTGTATACAGTATGTGTGTGTGTGTGGCCAGCCGGGGATGTGTTGATACTGTTCGCCCCTGGCAACAGGAGCCACTCCTCCTCATGTACTCTCTCTCTCTATATATACAGTGCCTTCAGAAAGTATTCACACCCCTTGACTCTTTCTACATTTTGTTGTGTTACAAACTGGGATTCAAATGGATTTGTCATTTTTTGTCAACAATCTACACAAAATTATCTGTAATGTCAAAGAGGAAGAAAAATTCTAACATTGTAAAGAAATTAAAATAAAACACTAATATATCTTGATTAGATAAGTATTCAACCACCTGAGTCAATACATGTTAGAATCACCTTTGGCAGTGATTACAGTCTTTCTGGGTAAGTCTCTAAGAGCTTTGCACACCTGGATTGTAAAATATTTGCACATTATTCTTGTTAAAATTCTTCTAGCTCTGTCAAGTTGGTTGTTGTTCATAGCTAGACAGCCATTTTCAAGTCTTGCCATCAATTTTCAAGCCGATTTAAGTCAAAACTGTAACTCGGCCACTCAGGAACATTCAATGTTGTCTTAGTAAGCAACTCCAGCGTATATTTGGCGTTGTCTTTAAGGTTATTGTCCTGCTGAAAGTTGAATTTGTCTCCCAGTGTCCGTTAAAAAGCAGACTGAACCAAGTTATCCTCTAGGATTTTGCCTGTGCTTAGCTCTATTCCGTTTCTTTTTATCCTAAAAAACTCCCTTGCCAATGACAAGCATACCCATAACATGATGCAGCCGCCACCATGCTTGAAAACAAGGGGGTAATTGAGCTTGCCAAAATGTGCACTAAAGTATCTTCCAATAAACACCAAGGATATGTGTGGCTATTGAAAGAAAACCTTTAGATTTTCCAGTTGACTTCAACAAGAGTATAGGCCCATGAGAAATTCAATTTTTGCATGGTACCCTTTTTAATAAGATATTGACTGACAGGCTACATCTCAAAGGAATAATCCAAAAGTGCTTCTCCTACTACCTATATTACAATAGGCATGGTGGGCACATGGCTTCAGTTTTCTCCGTAACTCTGAGGTATGTACCTTTGAGGTTCTATATATAACTAAACCATGAAGAAAATCATCAGAACAAAAAAGCCCCTGTTGGCTAAAGCCCATCCCACCTGTCTCTGTTCTTCCCAGAATAATCTCTAACAGGAGGATTTATACACGGTAGACTACAGTGAGCTCCAAAAGTATTGGGACAGTGAGAAATAATGATGCGTGAGAAAGTTACAGAGACAAACATAGAAATGCATCCAACAAGTTTGTAGAAACATACACTTAATAGTATCATTGCGTGCTAGGAATATGAGACCAAATACTAAACTTTTGACTGCTTTAATACACATAAGTGAATTTGTCTCAATACTTAAGGTCCACTAAAATGGGGGGACTGTGTACAAAAATTGCAGTCGTTACTAAACGATTCACCCGATATGGATGAAATACGCTCAAATTAAAGCTGACAGTCTGCACTTTAACCTCATAGTGATTGTATCATTTCAAGTCCAAAGTGCTGGAGTACAGAGCCAAGACAACCAAAAATGTGTCCCTGTCCCAATACCTTTGAAGCTCACTGTATTTAAAAAATGTTCCACCTTTGTAAGTAGGTCACTGATAGAACAATGGTTTAAAGGGGTTATAAAAGAGACTTAAAGCTACAGTGACACCTTATGGGGGTCATTGTGTATCATGCTACTAGACTAGCTCAGATTTTTTAGGAATGGGCATTTTACATTTGGCATAGGCCTATGTTGTATCATATAATGTCATATGTTGTTCAAATGTATTTATAAAGCCCTTTTGACATCAGCCGATGTCACAAACTTATGTTGTATGGATTCGCTGCAGAAAATCATAGTTTATTTTGTTACCAGATTGAATTTCTGTTTACACTGGCAGATTCCAGCGATAGACCATGACACATCAGACAAACAGCTGCCTGTCAAAGCCAACCGGTTATTGCTGCAGATGTTCTTATCATTGGGGTGAAGCTTTATGGTTCGCAATTGAACTGATGAAGCCTTGCATGTTTCATGGCAGGAACACAGTCCTCACCACGTGACATGACGAGAGGGACAGTCCATCTTTGCCATTGAACCACTTGCCTGTGGAGAAGCCTCAAATCTACTAATTACCCTCTCCAAGGGATCTGGCTTGCATGTGTTATACGCGGAATATGGACCCGGGTCTCCCACAGGAGCAACCAATGTCTTAGACCAGCGTTTCCCAAACTCGGTCCTCGGGATCGCAAGGAGTGCACGATTTGGTTTTTGCCCTAACACTACAAACATAGTTATGTTTATTTTTACATATTTATTAACTTATTTCCCGGATATCTTCCGAACTACCCACAATGCAGTATTTCTCAACGTCATATGGAGGATCTACTCTGTGCTATTGAGTTTGTATGCTAGCTCTGTAGCTAGCTCATGCAGGCTAACATTAGCCACACCTCATGCTCTTCACAGACTTTGTGGCTGTATTATCTAGTGGGAACCCTTTGGTACATTCTTGCCATGGGCTCAAAACAAATAAAATAAAATTCATACCTGCTTGCTCTAATTGTGTAACGTCTCGTAGGTTCTCCTTTTTGATTTGTCAACTTTTCGGCATGTTCTCTGTGAAGTAGGCTACGGGGCTTTTGTAACTTTTTCCATCTTGGCTAAGTGCTAGAGCGCTAGTTGACTGACATCTGAAATCTATCTATTTTGTATATAATTTGCTATAGCTATTGGATTTTCCCTGAGTTGGGTTGTGCTGTGTTAGTTGTGTTCTAACTGGTCTCCAGTAGTTGGGCTCTAGCATGTCGACCGTAGCCGTGCTGACTGGCTAACTCATTATAGGGAATAGGCTGGCTTGCCGGGTCCTCCCTATTACATCACACATTCTTCGGAATTATGATCGGTTTTAAGTAACTCCAAAAATAGAAATGTGAGGTGTAACATTGTATTGGGACTTTTGATGTGTATACTAATGCAAATCCATATGTTACATGTAGTTATGTTTATGCTACTTACCCTTTAGTCCAGCCTGGCCAGGAAAGAGGCACAGCTGACAACTGACACTACTTTGCTGTGGTCTGAGCTGGTTAAGCAGCCTACCACACAATGAGTGTGCCTTAAGAAGATGAGTACACACACTTTGAACAGAAAGAGAGATGAGCAAAGTAGGGTAATCCGAGAATAGACATGCTCATCTTGAAATAGAGTTTGTGGGGGGTGGGGGAGGGGGGGCATTAAATGTTGGGTTGAAGTAAAAACAAAATGCATATTATATGATGGCATATTTTTGCCTGTTTAATGGGTAAATAGCCTAATACAAGAGGCAAGTCTTGAATATGTTTGGGAATGCATTTTAATTCAGTTATTTCAAGAGATTAAATGAAAATCATGAGATGTCTATCAGAGGGCTCCTTAAGGGCCCTGTACTAAATATGAATGCAATTCTGGAATAAAAATGTAATTGAACCAAAATAGACCTACAAGAGAATGTAGGCTGCATGCTGGTCAAGGTGATCAAAACTAGTACATTTGACTGCATAGCATAGCAAGCTTGGAGCAATATTGAAGTTCCAATCCATTCATTATGGACCTAATATAAGAAAGAAGTGTAAACATTATTATTTAAAAATTATCTTCGTGATAGACTGCGCTCTATTCTGTAGGCCTAGCCTATGGACCCCGGCAAAAAGTGTCATTTCAAAAACATGTTTTTGTTGTCAGATGTTTACCTCACTTGCTGTTCACCTCATCAGGCTCATGTGTTTCATGTCAGACTAGATGAGCCGGAGAGCAGTTCAGCCAGTTGGCGACTTGGCAGAAGTGGACAGAGAGGGACAAGAGTCAGCACCGACAGGACAGGTGGCACTGACTTCGTGCAGAAAGGATGAATGAATAGGCCTACCCACATTATCTGCTTCAAAGGCGAAGACTGTCCAAAGCCTAAAACGTTCCTCTTTTTTTAAATTCACGAAGAGGTGAGCCTGATGAGGTGAACAGCAAGTGAGGTAAACATCTGACAATGGACCCCGGCAAAAAGTGTCATTTTCAAAAACATGTTTACCTCACTTACCTCAAAGTCTTCGCCTTTGAAGCAGATCATGTGGGTAGGCCTATTCATTCATCCTTTCTGCACGAAGTCAGTACCACCTGTCCTGTCGGTGCTGACTCTTGTCCCTCTCTGTCCACTTCTGCCAAGTCGCCAACTGGCTGAACTGCTCTCCGGCTCATCTAGTCTGACATGAAACACCGATACCGAAGTTACTTTTTCGTATCAGGTTAGGAGAAATTTACACAGCAGGCTAAGATAATTAACATAGCAGGTTAGGAGACTAAAATTAAGTTTAGGAAAATGCTCTCATAACCTGCTATGAAAATCCCTTTATATCAAAGTGGCTTGAAGTGAGTATGTCCCCTAGTCTGACATCACATGATCCTTCAACCCTTCAATGGGACTCCCTAAAAGCATGCAACATGGCTCTTCTATGGAAAAGGCTATAAGGACACGTTTGATGGCCAACGTAATCTGTGTCCTTATAGTCTCCCCTCACTTCTATACAGCTACGACCGGAAGTGACCTTTCGTAGCAGGTTAGGAGAACATTTTTCGCAAACCCTAACTATTTTCTTAACCTTAAACTAATTCTCCTAACCTGCTACAAAAAAATGACTTTCAGTCCTAGCTGTATCGAAGTGGCGTGTTTTCATGGAATCTCCCCTTTCAATGCCATGCAAGGATCGCATGACCCATTCTCTCATTTCTCGTCTCATTCGAAAAGCAATACCAAAATACAGGCATTTTAATAAATTCAAACATAAGGGACGCCTATATTTTTCTTGATATCAGGCTACTACAGTATCCACAATGTGTAGGGCTCATGTTAAACAAAGATGCTTTATTCAAAGCAAACTGAGAAAAAAAAGCCTATTCGTAATTAAATAATTTTGGCAGATGTTTACAAGACTAGACGACTAGCAATATCCACTAGACTTTTCTATTGTTATCTACTTTGCAAATAAAGTGTTTTTGGTAGGTATATAGGTCCGTCATCTGTCATTTTATCGATGTATAAATACATTGTGTATTTATGTTTTTACGGTTCTAACAAATCTGAAAACTGCTTTCAGTGGCACACAACACAGGAGGTTGGTGGAACCTTGAGATAACGGGCTCGTGGTAATGGCTGGAGCGGAGTTTGTTGAATTTTTGCGCCGTTCTGGACATTAGTATGAGCCGTTCTCCCCTCAGCAGCCTCCTGTACATGGCGAGAGAGCAGTCCCTCCGAATTGTGGTGCCAGACTAACCAACCTCCCACACATCTCAAGCCTGTCAATGTATTATTGAAGACATCCATCTGTCTCCCTCAAACGCCACAGGAAAAAAAAACAGTTCCAGAACAAACAAGAAAGGGTGGGCGAGGGCTTTTGTTACATGCCTCTCTTCCAGACCCCCTTTTAAACATGTCCCCATCAAAATTCTAATTAAGCTCTGAAAATGTGATGCATAGCATTTAGGAACAATTAATAAGACAGCTTTAAAAACAAAAGACGTCAATTGAGGATCAAAAAAGCCTTTATGAACAGAGGATAAAGTATTTACATGGTTGTTCATCTCCTTTTGTAATTTAACGATATATGGAGTCTTTAAACAAACACAGCGTATGTGCAACATCAAACATCAGCAAACATAATTATCTATCTCCCATTGCTTTCTGGTCTGGAGGCCAATGTGTTTTGCATTACTGTTATATGAACAAAATATAGACATTATACCAACATCTTGATCAACAAATAATGGCATCATCGGTTAGTATACCCCTCTCCACCACTGAAGATGTGGTCTTCCGCTTTGGCCATACTGACTTTAAATACATACATTTATCAGTCACCTCTGACCATATGGTTGGTATATGGAGAAGTAAAAGTACATCAAGATATTGTATATTCTATATGGTGTCTCAGTTTCTCAAGCAGTTAGACAAGTTTCATTGCTACCAAAAATAAAACTTGACAGGCCAATGGATTTTTCCCTGAAAATGACTTGCTGACAAAACAAATTGCAACCCACAAGCTAGACTCACACGAGGCAGGGAACCTTGACCCAAATGGGCATCTGTAAGCATCTCACAAGTCACAGTACCACTCCACTGCAGATGAAGCACCACAAATTAAGGAAGAATAGGGAAAACAGCAGTAATCTGATGCACAACACAAATAACTTAGGTGAATAGAAAAGAGATCTGTCAGTTTATGTGAGATGCTATATTTCATTAAAACTATAACTTAAGTTTTTCCATTTTATGGTTTGCAAGAAGGGATAAATAAATATACAGTGTTTGTTCTTTACCACTGGCTTTTGACATTGTCTCCTCATCAGAATGTATCTGGGAGTGTGTGTGTGTGTGTGTGTGTGGCAGATAGCGAGTCACAGGAGATATCATGCTGCATGTACACTAGAAAATAAATAATAACAAAGATAAATAATTACCAAGCACAGCAGCCTCAGTGTATCAATTAAAACAGACAAGGAATTGTGGACTTAGTTACTTGGAGTCCCCACATTTCCTTCACTCTAACATCAATAGGAATTCTGATTCAGAGGGTCATTTCATTGATATACATTAACATACACATACAGTTAGAACCACCATTGTTAAACCATAGTTGGGGGTTCCCCTGTTAATATTGGGCTGCTACCCACACTCAAGTGAAGTGGGTTAAGAATTCATGTCTGGGCAATGAGTGTCCGTCACCACACTTGTGGCCACATAGTCCAGAGACGCTGTATTTGGCTGAGCTGGGGTACTACATCTCCCATCAGGCCATGCTCTCCCGCTCTTCCGTCGGTCCATTTGCACTCCTCTTCACTTTCTTCACTCCATCCCCCAGCGCCGTTGAGGTCGTTATTCTGAGGAGGCAGCAGAAAAAGGCATAGGATTTAGTCCCAAAAATATATATTTTTTATAAATAAAAAATGTAAACCCTGAAAACCTCCAGATGGAACAAGCATCTTGAAACGTTGGTCTAACTTCATTTGGATAGTCCCTCACCCGGGCAGCGCAGGGGCCAGGACCATTGGATTTGGATGAAGTACTATGATAAACTGGCCCCAGACCATTAAATTACCCAATTAACTAGGTTTATTAGCCATCCCTAGCCACCCAACCAGTATAAGAAACAGCTGCATGTTGCAGACAGTTGACATTTAATAGATTTGTTTAATAAGATAATCAATCATCGTATTCTTATCGGCAGACTCAACAGCCTTGGTTTCTCGAATGACTACCTCGCCTGGTTCACTAACTACTTCTCAAATAGAGTTCAGTGTGTCAAATCGGAGGGCCTGTTGTCTGGAACGCTGGCAGTCTGTATGGGGGTGCCACAGGGTTCAATTCTCGGGCCGACTCTTTTCTCTATATATAATCAATGTCGCTCTTGCTGCGGGTGATTCTTTGATCCACCTCTATGCAGACGACACTATTCTATATACATCTGGCCCTTCTTTGGACACTGTGTTAACAAACCTCCAAACGAGCTTCAACACCATACAACACTCCTTCCGTGGCCTCCAACTGCTCTTAATTGCTAGTAAAACGAAATGCATGCTCTTCAACCGATCACTGCCCGGACCTGCCCGCCCAACTAGCATCTCTACTCTGGACGGTTCGGACTTAGAATATGTGGACAACTATAAATACCTAGGTGTCTGGCTAGACTGTAAACTCTCCTTCCAGACTCACATTAAGCATCTCCAATCCAAAGTTAAATCTAGAATTAGCTTCCTAGTTCGCAACAAAGCCTTCACTCATGCTCCGAAACACCCTCGTAAAACTGACCATCCTACGATCCTTGACTTCGGCGACGTCATTTACAAAATAGCCTCCAACACTCTACTCAGCAAATTGGATGCAATCTATCACAGTGCCATCCGTTTTGTCACCAAAGCCCCATATACTACCCACCACTGCGACCTGTATGCTCTCGTTGGCTGGTCCTCGCTACATATTCGTCGCCAAACTCACTGGCTCCAGGTCATCTATAAGTCTTTGCAAGGTAAAGCTCCGCCTTATCTCAGCTCACTGGTCACCATAGCAACATCCACCCGAAGCACACGCTCCAGCAGGTATATTTCACTGGTCATCCCCAAACACCTCATTTGGCCGCCTTTCCTTCTAGTTCTCTGCTGCCAACGACTGGAACGAATTGCAAAAAACAAAAACAAAACACTGAAATTGGAGAGATACCTCCCTCACGAACTTTAAGCGTCAGCTGTCAGAGCAGCTTACCGATCGCTGCAGCTGTACACAGCCCATCTGTAAATAGCCCATCCAACCAACTACCTACCTCATCCCCATATTTGTTTTTCTGCTCTTTTGCACACTAGTATTTCTACTTGCACATCCTCATCTGCACATATCACTCCAGTGTAAATAGCTAAATTGTAATTACTTCGCCACTATTGGCCTATTTATTGCATTACCTCCTTAGCACACACTGTATACAGATTTTTCTATTGTGTTATTGAATGTACGTTTGTTTATCCCATGTGTAACTGTTTTTGTCACACTGCTTTGCTTTATCTTGGCCAGGTCGCAGTTGTAAATGAGAACGTGTTCTCAACTGGCGTACCTGGTTAAATAAAGGTGAAATATATATATATATATTTAACCAGGTACGCCAGTTGCGAGATATATATATATGAAAAAAAAAAAAAAAACATCTAGGCATCCAAATCAAGGCTTAACTCTAGGTAGAGTTTGACCAAATACCTGCCTCAAGCACACAAAATGGGAGTACCATCTAAAGAACCCGAAGGAATTTTTGAAATATTCAGAATGTTCCACTTTCTTTGAAAGCCTCCTCAGGCTGCTCCACAAACATACAGCCCATGTTTAATTCATACTGTGTGTGGTCCCACTTTGAAAATGTCCCTAACACTTAGTGTATGCATTTAAATGGTATAGTATAAATACAGATTGTATATAGTCCTCCAGTGTGGGATTCTTTATGTACACAAGGGTGTCCAGGTCTGTTTTGATGTAGATCTGTGTGTCGTCAGTCTAACATTAGAAGTGAACACCATTATTTTTAACCCACCTGCTGTGTTCTGGTCGAACTGGACCGATTTACAATTTCTCTCTGCAAAATGTAGTTAATTTAATTGTCATAAGGTTCTATGACTTTGTCCACACAGGACATCTGAACATACAAAATACATTTTGATGATTTTCATTACATTTCAGGTGTCTTATTTAACTTTTTTACAGTTGTGGTGTTCCCGGTCAAAAATGACCAGTCATTAGAAGTGAATGGATGAGACTACAATTAGTGTATAAAATTGAGTTCAGGCACATTCATCAGATGGACACACTTGATCTCCCAGACACCCACATGCATGTGTTCTTGGCTTCCATGGCAACCCGCACGGGAACCTTTCCTCAATAGAATCTTTCCCCCCATGGGAACAACACCTGTTGGCACTCACAAACAACCGCAACATTGTTTCAATAATATATCCAACTTTTCTCGCAGCTCTGGTATAAAGCATTTTTAAAGGCCTTGTTCACAATTCATTCTGTGGCAGCATAATGACCAAACGATATACTGTATGTGAGGATCTTGATCATATCTTTGATCATGACACTGGTGAGGAGAGTCCTTGTTAAACTTTGACACAAAGTAGTATGTAATAAATAGCACAATAGGTTTCATCTGAGTATTTGTTATAGTCAAAATAATCCATACATTGTGCTTTTTTTTAAACTCAAAAACGAGTTGTATGAACTCAGGTCAATGAGACCTACAGGCTATAAATAGCAAATAGAAGTTAAAAACTTGTAATGTTCACAATAACTTAAGTTGACAAAAAGATCTAACATTAGGTGATAATATGTATTATTATGGATTTAGAATCAGCTATAATGGGGCGGTCATTTTGGACCGGGAACACAGAATTCATTAACATGAAACAAACACAACAGGAGGGTTAAATCAGGAGGACAAGAGAGAGCATGTAGATTATTTATAGAATGGGGCTTAAAATAGAGCCTTGAGGGACACCACATGAGATCCCACAGTTAGGCATAACCCATGGCAACATAGTGTATTTTACACTGATCACATACTTTGGTTGTTTCTCCCATCTTAGTTTAATGCACTTCGAGAAGCCACTAGAAAAAACAGTTACAGACTAGGTCATGCATATAACAAAATAGTTGTAGGGAAGTTCCTGACCTCAAGACAGAGAATCAAGGCACATTACCTGGGCCCATATTTATAAAGCCTATCGGAGGAGTGTTGATCTAGGATCAGTTTTGCCTGTAGATAATGATGAATGGACAGAGGGGACCTTAACCACTCATACTCTGAGAGGCTTTAAGAATACAGGCCTACATTTCATTTCATGAAAAAAATATATATTTAAAGTCCTCTTGAGAACGCAAAAGCCATATTTTCTTGACTTGCCTCAGTAAACATGTGTACTGGGACTGACTAGATGTATGATGTATTGAATGTGAGTTAAGAGTTGTGGCTGGAATAATCAATAATGTAAGGCCAAGAAAGACATTTCAAAAGCAACCACCACCACCTCATTATGTTCAATAACAGCTTGGAAGAGAAGACATCTTCGTAAACCCGGCAGCTGAGTCAACTATATACCACACTTCTATTCAGAACATCCACTGAAGCCCCGCCCGTCAGGAATAAACAGGGGGAAAGAAGTGTGTAGAAAATGTGAAGCCCGAGTCTGTGTTTGTGTGTGTATGCTACAGTATGTATTTGAACACAGTTTAGCATGCATGACAACAGGCATTGGATTTGTTTTTTGTGTACAGGTGAGTCTGTATGTTTGTATTATACGCCCCTGAGTTTAAAGTCATTACTGTACGCTTGTGTGTGTCCACTCCCCCTTTAGCTCCTGGTCTGTGGGTCTGGTGCCAGCTCCCCAGGCGAGCGACCCAATTCTGGGCATCCAGGCCGGCGGGAGGAGATCAGGACGCTAGACACCGGACAGGAGAGGGAGGGGGAGAGGGAGGACGGCGCAGCCTAGACCCAGTTAACCAGCTGCACCTGGCACTCCTGCTCCTCGCCCCAAATAGTTGAACCTTTGTCGCGCTCCATTGCTGTAGCAGTCTTGCTAGGTGTGCTATTGGCTCATTATTCCACCCAGCCAACTCCTGGCATTCAGGCCCTATTTTCTCGTGGACAGATGAACCTAACATAAATGATAGCGACTGTCAACAGGGATATGACAACTAACAAGGAACTTTGGTCTAGTACGCAGATCTTTTTGTTGACAAATCACAATTTCGCAGGTGCTCACATCTTTCAAATTTCGGAAAAGGGAAAGAACATTGGGTCCCTAGACTTGCAGAGTTTCCATTTAAGGGAGGTGCTTAATATATTTTTGAACTTGCTTAAATAATTGAGCATCTGACCAAATTACATACACTTTTTGTTCTGGGTTACCAAGAATATTCAGGCCCTAAATCAAGAATGATCAAACTTCTTCCTAGGAGAGCTACAGTTGTGTGTGCAGGCATTTCTGTGCATTTCTCCTTTGCAAAGATAAACCAAGAAGCTGATTAAATAGCATGATCTTTACACAGATGCACCTTGTGCTGTGGACAATAAAAGGCCACTAAAATGTGTAGTTTTGCCTCAAAACACAATGCCACAGAAGTCTCAAGTTGAGGAAGCGTGCAATTGGCATGCTGACTGCAGGAATGTCCACCGGAGCTATAGCCAGAGAAATGAATGTTCATTTCGCTACCATAAGCTGCCTCAAACATCGTTTTAGAGAATATGTCAGTACGTCCGACCAGCCTCATTACCACAAACCAGGTGTAACCACATCCGGCTTCTTCTCCTGCGGGATCGTCTGAGACCAGCCTCCCGGACAGCTGATGAAACTGGGTTTGCACAACCGAAGAATTTCTGCACAAACTGTCATAACAGTCTCAGGGAAGCTTATCTGTGTGCTCGTTGTCCTCACCAGAGTCTTGACCTGACTGCAGTCTGGCGTCATAACTGACTTCAGTGGGCAAACGCTCACCTTCGATGGCCACTGGCATGTTGGAGAAGTGTGCTCTTCACGGATTAATCCCGATTTCAACTGTACCGCACAGATGGCGTTGTGTGGGTGAGCGGTTTGCTGATGTCAAAGTTGTGAACAGAATGCCCCACGGTGGCAGTGGGGTTATGGTATGGGCAGGCATAAGATATGGACAACGAACACAATTGCATTTAATCGATGACAATTTCAATGCACAGAGATACCGTGTCGAGATCCTGAGGCCCATTGTAGTGCCATTCATCCACCGCCATCACCTGATGTTCTAGCATGATAATGCATGGCCCCATGTCGCAAGGATCTGTACACAATTCCTGAAAATGTCCCAGTTATTCCATGGCCTGCATACTCACCAGACATGTTAACCATTGAGCATATTTGGGATGCTCTGGATCGACAGCATGTTCCAGTTCCTGACAATATCCAGAAACTTTGCACAGCCATTGAAGAGGAGTGGGACAACATTCCACAGGCCACAATCAACAGCTTGATCAACTCTATGCGAAGGAGATGTGTCGCGCTGCATGAGGCAAATGGTGTTGACTACTGACTAGTCCTTCTGATCCACGCACCTACTTTTTGTTTAAGTATCTGTGACCAACAAATGCATATCTGTATTGCCAGTCACGTGAAATCCATAGATTAGAGATGAATTAATTTATTTAAATTGACTGATTTCCTTATATGAACTAACTCAGTAAAATCTTTGAAATTGCTGCATGTTGCGTTTATATTTTTGTTCAGCATATATAATTCATAAATACAGCTGGTTCTGGGAAGTGTTTCCAAAATACTATTTGGCCCCTTTGGGTGAGATACAACAGTCTACACAGAGGGAGGTAGCGAGAGAACAGGGAACAAGGACACATGGTGCCACCAGCTACACTTTGGATATAATGAACAACAAAAAAAGGAGAGAAAACAGGTAGAAGAGCCTGGAGAGAGGTGGAACAAGGGATGAGGATGAGTGCGGCAGGCTCCATTGTGACCTGGATGGAGGGATGAAGAGAGAGAGAATTGGAGAGGGAGGGGAGGATGAAAGCTCGGGAGGACATTGATTAAGTATCTCAGGGACGTCGACATACTGACACTCTAAAAACAGATTGAGTAAAAAAAAATGATAAAAGCGTCTAAAATAAGAAGACGGTAGACAAGGTGAATGGAAGCAGGTCTGCTGGTGTACTGTATGTAGGTTGGCGCACCAAATATCCATGTTCCTTTTAAAGTGGAACTGACAGCGTTTTAACTACTTTGCAGATATGAAACAAACAGACAATCATAATATACAGTGGGGCAAAAAAGTATTTAGTCAGCCACCAATTGTGCAAGTTCTCCGACTTAAAAAGATGAGAGAGGCCTGTAATTTTCATCATAGGTACACTTCAACTATGACAGACAAAATGAGAAAAAAAAATCCAGAAAATCACATTGTAGGATTTTTAATGAATTTATTTGCAAATTATGGTGGAAAATAAGTATTTGGTTAATAACAAAAGTTTCTCAATACTTTGTTATATACCCTTTGTTGGCAATGACAGAGGTCAAACGTTTTCTGTAAGTCTCCACAAGGTTCACACATACTGTTGCTGGTATTTTGGCCCATTCCTCCATGCAGATCTCCTCTAGAGCAGTGATGTTTTGGGGCTGTTGCTGGGCAACACAGACTTTCAACTCCCTCCAAAGATTTTCTATGGGGTTGAGATCTGGAGACTGGCTAGGCCACTCCAGGACCTTGAAATGCTTCTAACGAAGCCACTCCTTTATTGCCCGGGCAGTGTGTTTGGGATCATTGTCATGCTGAAAGACCCAGCCACGTTTCATCTTCAATGCCCTTGCTAATGGAAGGAGGTTTTCACTCAAAATCTCACGATACATGGCCCCATTCATTCTTTCCTTCACATGGATCAGTCATCCTGGTCCCTTTGCAGACAAACAGCCCCAAAGCATGATGTTTCCACCGCCATGCTTCACAGTAGGTATGGTGTTCTTTGGATGCAACTCAGCATTCTTTGTCCTCCAAACACGACGAGTTGAGTTTTTACCAAAAAGTTATATTTTTGTTTCATCTGACCATATGACATTCTCCCAATCTTCTTCTGGATCATCCAAATGCTCTCTAGCAAACTTCAGATGGGCCTGGACATGTACTGGCTTAAGCAGGGGGACACGTCTGGCACTGCAGGATTTGAGTCTCTGGCGGCGTAGTGTGTTACTGATGGTAGGCTTTGTTACTTTGGTCCCAGCTCTCTGCAGGTCATTCACTAGGTCCCCCCGTGTGGTTCTGGGATTTTTGCTCACCGTTCTTGTGATCATTTTGACCCCACGGGGTGAGATCTTGCATGGAGCCCCAGATCGAGGGAGATTATCAGTGGTCTTGTATGTCTTCCATTTCCTAATAATTGCTCCCACAGTTGATTTCTTCAAACCAAGCTGCTTACCTATTGCAGATTCAGTCTTCCCAGCCTGGTGCAGGTCTACAATTTTGTTTATGGTGTCCTTTGACAGCTCTTTGGTCTTGGCCATAGTGGAGTTTGGAGTGTGACTGCTTGAGGTTGTGGACAGGTGTCTTTTATACTGATAACAAGTTCAAACAGGTGACATTAATACAGGTAACAAGTGGAGGACAGAGGAGCCTCTTAAAGAAGAAGTTACAGGTCTGTGAGAGCCAGAAATCTTGCTTGTTTGTAGGTGACCAAATACTTTTCCCACCATAATTTGCAAATAAATTCATTAAAAATCCTACAATGTGATTTTCTGGATTTTTTTCTTCTCATTTTGCCTGTCATAGTTGAAGTGTACCTATGATGAAAATTACAGGCCTCTCTCATCTTTTTAAGTAGGATAACTTGCACAATTGGTGGCTGACTAAATAATTCACCAATTGGTAGTCCCAAAAGATATTGTTATGGGGTTGTAAAATCCCTGCCGGGATGCAGGTTGTAGGTTGGATGCACCGTTTCAGTTTCAATGACTCAATATTCTGGACAAATACAGATGACTGTAACTAAGGTTGGGAATGTTAATACACTCAAACTAGTAAGGGAAATGATCACAAGTCAGTCATAACGTGGCTAATAGACTAGCGCACGTGACAAACAAGGCCCGTGGACCAAATAGGACACACAAGAGAGTATAAAATCAGTCAACAGTTGAGTAATCTACTTTATAAAATTACAGCCTGATGCGCTCGCAACTTCAATTGCGCTACTTTCGTGTCCCGTTTACAGCATGCAGCAGTGGGAAAAGTGTACAGACATGCCACAGTCCTAGCTAGGCTACTAAAATGCTGACGGTTTTTAAAGCTCGACAATTAAATAACCAAAAAACACCATGCAACAGGCATGTAGGCCTATTACAGAAACATTTGAGCAGTAACCTAGGTTGGCTACTCAACTAGCTACATTTTGAGTGCACCATACAGAAATGCTCAATTCAACCACACCGGTGATCCATGCTGTGCAAAAAATATTTACATTTAAATATTACAACAACCTATAGTTCCATTTGTGTTATTAAATACTTTTCGATTAGGGTCACAGCATATTATGCACATTTGGACGCATATCAGCAGAGGCTGGACAAATATAATTGATTTCATGTTTTAATATGTTAAAATCCTATATACACAGCATCATGTGGACATTATAAAGGGCCATATTTTTACAACAATAACCATGTTTGGGTCACAGTTTAACGTTTTGTTGTAAAAACAAATAGGCTGTCTGTCCCGCAATTTCAGTGTGTTTTTTAAATATTTTTTAATGGTTGAGTTTGACACCCCTGGCTGGCTAAAAAGCCGGAGCCTAACGTTAGCTAGCTAGCTGCTGGGAAGATGTCATGTCATAGGAGGAGGAGTGGGTGAGTGACCGACTTTATCCCCTCATCGTTTTTTATTGGCTACAGATGCTGCAGGTGTTATTTGGTTAGCTAGCAAGAAATGTTAAATCGCTTTGCTAGCTAGCTTGCTATGCTGAACTTGAACGACTTATCCACAGTTAGCATATCTCTTAGTTGTCAATCAAAATGTATTTGGCATCGATCAAATAAGCGGGCAGGGAAGTTCCCATTCAGTTGTCAAAACATGGGTTGGGACAAGCATGCATTGGCAGGCAAGCTGCAGAAGGACGAGCAGACTACTAGTCCCCATCATCAGTGCCATTTTGACAGCTAACTAGCTGAATGTTGAGAGGGTTTATCTAACGTTTGATCTTAGCTCATCTCGCTCTGGCTAGCATTAGTTGTTGATCTTGTTGATGTGAATAGGCAGCTAGCTTAACTTTTCATGGTTGTTTGATCAATAGGCTCCCGACTGGCGCAGCGGTTTACGGCACTGCATCTCAGTGCAAAAGGCGTCACTAGAGTCCCTGATTCGAATTCAGGCTGCATTACATCCGGCCGTGATTGGAAGTCCCATAGGGCAATGCACAATTGGCCCAGCGTTGTCTGGGTTTGGCCGTCATTGTAAATAAGAATTTGTTGTTAAGTGACTTGCCTATTAAAGGTTAAATTAATTAAATAAATAAATAGGATAGTGATGTTCCCAATTGTAAGACTCCTATGATATTTACATATTTGCAGAAATCCATTCAGGTAATATTTTGTGGCTTTTGGCGAATGTTTTCTAAAGATTTACAGTCGCGCTGTTGCTTCTGCCTGTAAACAGACAATCCAGTTCAAAGTGAATGATGGCAGGCCTGTGTGGCAAATCGCTTCATTGCATATAGGCCTACTGTAGCTCTGTGGCTATGGCGCACCGGTCTGTGTAGACTCCGGTCCTGAACACAGATTTACTGCATTGTCTATTAATTGTTCAAACGCACGGCCGCTTCCCCAATATATGGCTTCGAATTTTCACGAATGCCTTACTATACATCCTTCCCAAACATTCTATGAATTTACGAAAAATGACCATATCTAAACGGTCAGTTGGACAACTGAATGCATTCAACTGAAATGTGTCTTCCGCATTTAACCCAACCCCTCTGAATCAGAGAGGTGTGGGGGGCTGCCATAATCGACATCCACGTCTTCGGCGCCCAGGGAACAGTGGGTTAACTGCCTTGCTCAACTATGTTCTTGCTTGTCAGGAAATGTAAAAATAAAATAAAAATGTAATTGTTGCTGGGAGTCTATATGAACAGATTTTAATAAGATTTCATGTTACTAAAATGCTGTCCCTTCCACTTTAACTGGGTTCCTCCCATCGGGTGCCACAGGGGCCTTGGTAGAACTTTCTGCGTTGAACAGGTGGCACACCTAGGCTGACAGGGAGAAGGCACACAGCTGTCCTCCGACCAGACCATATTGGGAGGGGTAACACTTAAGAACAACAGGGGGAGGCGATAAAATTGACACAGCTTTTCATGTGGGCCACAACGGCGAGGAAGTATAGAGTAAGTAGAAAAAAGTGAGGTGCCTGGTTTACAGTAAGTGAGGGTTCTATTTTGACACCATCATGCCAACCCATACATACCACTGATATTTTTTTGTTCACATTGTCCTTTCCAGCATGAATAGAGCCCCTATGGTAGATGCATAACCAGGCCAGACCAGTACAACTTGACTCACTTGATTCGGCTCAGCAGTGTGAAAAAGCATACAATACTCCTGGACCTGTAGTGACGAATTCGAGACAAAAGCCATAGCCATGTGTGACTCGTTTCAGGAAACCAGGCATATATCGCGAGTCACTACTTCACAGGTTGAGGCATTTGAAAGTTATTTATTTGATCAATATGCGTTTTTTTGGCAGAAATGCTGGAACATGGAAACTTACATGTGCCTTAAAAACAAACTTGTATGCCATCTGTAAATGTACATTTACATTTAAGTCATTTAGCAGACGCTCTTATCCAGAGCGACTTACAAATTGGAAAGTTCATACATATTCATCCTGGTCCCCCCGTGGGAATTGAACCCACAACCCTGGCGTTGCAAGCGCCATGCTCTACCAACTGAGCCACACGGGACCACTTTATTAGTAAATACTAATAAAATTGTTAAATTATAAGCCTAGTTGCTTTAGCCACAGAAAAAGAAAGGACCTTCCCACTAGCCATGATTGGCTGAGATAATGGATGGGCTGGACATGAGAGATTAGTTCGATTTGGTCTGCCATGTAGCATGCTTCTGTCTATAACAGGAGCTTCTCAGTATGTGTAGGTAATCCCTTCTAAAGCAGCTTTTTTGAAAGATATCATGAAGAACTGCACAAGTGTTGCTAAGGCTCTCCACTTTCTGGAGAACCAAGTTTTGAAATCATTGGAATGCCCGGTGGAAGCAGAGTACGATACCTAACGAGATGGAGAAAATCCAGGCGTTTGATTGCAAATGCGGAGGGAGTCGAAAAGAGAACACAGAAGACTGTTGTATAAAATACCTGTCTGGATTACATTTTCAAACTAAGGGCAACCATGGCATCCGTGACAGAGAGGGATAAGCATTCATCCATGTATATGGGTAAGAATCTAGCTAGATACATGTTCAGATATTATACGTTTCTAATTTTGTCAGAAAGTCGTCTCCATTGCAAGTTAAAGTGTACAGTTAGCTGGCTAGCCAATGTTAGCTGGCTGGCTCGCTAGCTAACGTTACATGTATGATCTGTGTAGTAATGTTATTTGCATCTCAGAACCATTTGCATTGTTAGTTAGCTAGCTACCTAACATTGACCCAAGCTAGTTGGTTAGCTTTAGCTACCTGTAGATTAATGCAGTAACATTGTGTTGGGATTAAAGTTCACTGTTTAGCTATCTAAACAAATGACTCCACTATGCAAGTAACCATTTCACTCTGCCCTTTACACATAACAAGCTAAAAAAAACAACAACATTGTTTAGAAAGTAGCTTTTAGTTGCCTGGTTTGGTAGATTGACATATACTCAATTCATGATGTCACTGCGACCCCTGTATACAGACATGTCGATAGAATAAATATAAACCAGCCTTTAATCTTGAAATCTTTGGTTGTACACTACCATACTCCATGTTTAGCACATGGCCTCATGTGAATCCTTAAAGAGATGGGTGGGGATAAAACAAAGAGCTTTCCAGTAGATGTCCCATTCAAGGCCCATTTTCTCAAAAGTGGGGGTTATAAGTTTATCAACTTTCAAAGCAGAATTTTATTTCCATTTCTTCCTCAACTGCAGTGTATGATATACCATTTTCTAGAGTCCCTACTTTTATCCAATGTAAAAAAACACAATTTCAAAGTTTGCTACATAAGACAGAATCGAGGCTGTCGGTCACATTTTGTCTGAGCTTTGACTATAACTTCTGACTGTACGTTCCAAGATGCTGATTTGTGCTTGATAATGATTTGGTGCTAGTCAGACTCACACTTCCTCCATCTCCACATCGTCCTCCACAGAGAGCAGCAGGTAGGGGTTGTAGGAGGCCGGGCGGAACTTATGGCCCGTCAGGAAGAAGAATGCCAGCGTGGCCAGCTCATCCAATAGCTGAAGACAAGGAGAGAGATCAAGAAAGAGACATGGGTAGAAAGAAAAATTGTGTCAGTACATTGTAAAAAATAAATAAAAGCCTTTCAAAATGGATCAAATGCTTTCTTTCAATCAAAACTGGTTTTACTAAGGATTAACATACTGTTAAAGTATTTAACTTGGACTACTGTGTATATATATAGTATTATTTTACCGTTAAACAAAACATAGGTGGACACCCACCTGGTACAGCCACTTCCACTGAAAGGGAACAATGAACTTGATGAGAATTGCGATTATACGGGTGAAATAAATATAGCATACAATCTGAAGGAGAGAGAGAAATACAGACATTAGATAAATGCTAAACAATTTTCTGAACACAGATATAAACAAGAAACCGGAGCATCCTTCTTTTCAGTCACACTTTTTAGAGAGCGAGAGAGACAGGCAAATGGGGAAACAGAAAGAAAAACACATTTACAAGGCATAATCAGGAAGATTGGCATTGGCTGACAATATGAACGCCGATACAACAGAGAGAGAGAAGGGGGAGAAAGCGAGAAAACTAAAGCGCAACCCATTTGGTCTGCAGAGTGGACATTACAATAAGAGATGAACATTTTAAACACCAACAAGATAGATAAAGAAATAAAAAACAGAATGTCAGAGAGCGAGACACCTCAACAGCTGTAATATCTTTATGGAGTGGTTTCATACGTGGCTATTCACGATTCAATTCATACAAAGAGGGAGATGTAATTACTCCACCGAAGTGGAATGAATGAAAGATGAAGTAAGACACGTGCACACATATACTGTACAGCCTCCCTAAAAACACGCCACTTCAATACAGCTACCACTTTTCCTAGCAGGTCAGAATAATTAACGTAGCGGGGTTATAGCGAAAATGCTCTCCAAACCTGCTACGAAAAGACACTTGTGTTGAAGTGGAGTGTTTTTAGGGAGTTCCGTACACTGGTTTGTTTCCATTTAAAAAGGCGTGCATGTGACTGTGTGTATGCATTGGTGTGTTCAAGCAAGTGTGTGTGTGTGGCCTATCGTCACACCTGCAGTGTGTATTGATGGAGCTGTGTGTGAGGAGAGAGAGTGTCTGAAGAGCATGAAAAGAGGAACCTTACCATCACATAGTAGTGCCTGAAGAGCTTCAACTGGGCAAGGTTGATGGCAGCTGCAAAAAAATGACATTCATTAGTAAGATAGCAAAGACCTGTGAGAGCTTTTTAGTAACACACACATCTGTCAGCTCCCTCCAAAAATAAACATGGCTCATTTGAGACACATTTTAGAGCAGTTAGGAGATGAAGAAAAAGGTTTTCTATAAGTAGAGTATATGATACTTTTTATTAAAACACCTCTAAAAAAGAACATTGAATGAATCAGACGGGTAAAGGTTAGGGGTAGTTCTAATTGTAGGAGTTTTGCATGATGATTCAAAAAGCAAGTGATCCAAGATGTTTGGCCCGATATAAATCCGTAGAAAGCTAAAAAGGCCCATCAGAGAAGGCTGTGTTGGATGTAATAACGCTGAAAAGTGCCTTGATGCAATCTGAACCCCTTCCAACAGAAATGTGACCCGAGGGGAAAGAAATGGAGGGCGACTTGTACAGTCATTTATCATTCTCACACTGTACAACTTCCTCCACAGAAGTGGGACTTCAAAAAGGGGACAGTAAGCATCAAGTGTGGATCTTACTGTGGCCTAGTTAGGATAAAACAGGCCACTTTGAAACCAGGTGAGCAATTATGGAAGTGTCGTAACAACCTACTGTGGAATCGAGGAATTTTAACGCTTTGTGCCATAATCTACTCAGCCTATGGTGGTTACCTACCCATAGAGACAGACTTCTGAAGCTACACTAGGTTATTCAACCCTAAAACATTTATAAAAAGACTCCTGCGCTTTCTAGCAGACGAGGTAGACATACAGACATTCACGTGGCTCTGTGTGATAACGTCTGCTCTGATGAATAAATCATATGTACCGCACATACTGTACACAAACGTGCACACACAAGTTTGACACTAAGAAACAAAGTGTTAAGGGAGTTGATACAGGTGCACTGAGGAGGAAACAAAACTCAATTAGCTGCATGGAACCAAACAGTGGATCGTTCATTTGGAATAGTTATTCCATTATCTCTATGGGCTGTTCATTGACTTTAAGGAGCAACCACGTGGAATTGGAACTGGTCAATAAATTACATTTTACAAGAGGTCACTCAGAGAGAAAAAATAACTTGAAGGCACGATTCCTAAATCTTCATGAATGTTGACTGAAAATCGACTTTTTCTCGTGTTGAATTGTACGCTATGTAGTTTTGGTTAGACAGCAACCCATTTCTATTTGATCTGTTAAACAACTAGGAATTATAACACTAACACCAAGAATATATGGTATAAACTCCCTCTTTACAGTCAAAATGGCACAAACAAATCTCTTGGGGATTGTAACAGCTGTGGATTTGGTGAGGTCTGTCCTATATCATACTGCTTATTGTTCAATTAAAAACTGTGGAATGGAGTCTGTCCAAAATGAGACATTTGACCCTATTCACACACAGACAGAACCTTCTATGAGCTCCCATTCATGATAGGAATGTCATGAGAGCCAGCTCATTGACAAGTGCTATATAAAAAAAATAAAGATGTCTGTTACAGTGCCCTGATGAGATGAGCCCAACCTGAATGCATGTGAAATGGCCTGACATTTCAGTAATGAAACAGACCTGGTAGCTGTGCTTTCCCCTTTACTCACCTGGTCTAATCATGAGTAGAACGGGAATTAATGCGGTGGCTGAACACTTCAATAGAAAAACTTCTGCATGGAACAAGGAGAAGGGGAGCACAATAGGCCAGTGTTCCGGAGTGATGGTTTTCTGTTCACCCGATAATTAAACTGAACAAAATTATAAAAACGCAAACATGTAAAGTGTTGGTCCCATGTTTCATGAGCTGAAATAAGATATTCCCGAAATTCTCCATATGCACAAAACTTATTGCTCTCAAATCTCTGTCAGTGAGCATTTATCCTTTGCCAAGATAATCCACCCAACTGACAGGTCTGGCATATCATAAGCTAATTAAACAGCATGATTTAATCAGGGACAATAGGTCACTAAAATGTGCAGTTTTGTCACACAATGCCACAGATGTCTCAAGTTCTGAGGGAGTGTGCAATTTGCATGCTGACTGCAGGAATGTCCACCAGAGCTGTTGACAGAGAATGTAATGTTAATTTCTCTACCATAAGCCACCTCCAACGCCGTTTAACAGAAATGTCAGTACGTCCAACCGGCCTCACAAACGCAGACCATATGTAACCACGCCAGCCCAGGACCTCCACATGCAGCTTCTTCACCTGCAGGATCATCTGAAACCAGGCACCCGGACACCCAGACATTTCTGTCTGTAATAAAGCCTTTTTGTGGGGAAAAACTCCTTCCAATTGGGGAGCCAGGCCCAGTCAGTCATGTGAAATCCATAGATTAGGGCCCAATGAAATTATTTAAATTTACTGATTTTCTTATATGAACTGTAACTCAGTAAAATTGTTATATGTTGCGTTTTATGTTCAGTATAATTGCACACACCTGGTATCCCAGGTCTAAAGCAGTCTCTGATTAGAGGGGATCGATAAAAAAATGCAATGGAACTGGCTTTGAGTTTGAAAGGCACTAGACCATATTATACATCACATATGGAGGAAATGTTGGTGAGCAGGAACAGGCCATATAGTAATACTTTTTGGACAAAGAAAAAGCGTTTCGGGAAGAAAAGAAAACCAATTCGTACACCAAGGCAATGGCATTAGATCCTGGTGTCGTTTTCTAAAGACAAGCGCTTAGGGGTCAGCAGTGAGAACATATGGCAGGGGTCGGCAACCCTGTTACTTCATGTTTCTGATTTAACCAACCTAGAAGACTAGGTGTGTTGAATTTAGGCAATCACTGAATTGATCAATTAGCTCAGTTGGCCAGGTGTGGTGCCTAGTTGGAACAAAATCCTGCAGTAACTGTGGCCCTCCAGGAACAGAGTTGCCTAACCCTGCCATAGGGTATCCTGCTATGCTTTGAGAGGCCTTATTGCTGTCGACTGACTACACTCACAGAACAAAAAGCTAAAAAAAGGACCCTATTTGGCAGTGTATTGGCAAGGGGACGGGACACCTTTATGTTAGCTTCAGCATATCTTTACTGAGAAAACCGAATATGTTGTAGAGCATTATGGGTAGCACAGCATGCTACAGGCAGGCGATGGGTGACGTAGTCAGGAAACTACAGTTAACTTCGTCATAAAAAAAGCTTCTATTGGTTCTCTCCTGACTCATCCATCTGACACATCCATCTTTCTTTTGAATTAAATAAATAAACCTGGAGCCTTCACATTTGTATGAGCTATAGCAAGTTCCTTGGCAATATGACTTGGCAGCGGCATATGTTCGTACTGGTCCCCTGTGGAAATCAAACCCACAACCCTGGCATTGCAAGCGCCATGCTCTACCAACTGAGCCACGCGAGCTACCGAGACATTGGTTTACCAACAAAAGAGTGTGGAACTGTGCAACTACAAGCATGTAAACCCTGGCATGGAAATAGTTAAAGGCTCTCTCATTCACATCCACAGCTCATCCACAGCTCCTGACCATCATAAGCCAATCAGAGATTTAACCAATCAAAGCTCTTATAAACCTCAAAATGAACCACCCCAACGACAACACCTTGGGTCCCAACTTTCCTCAATGTCTGAATGTGTGGGAGTGATGAATGAATGGTTCAAATAAAGCTGAACTATGACCGACTATGATGAGGAATGCAGGGTGAAGTACAAACAGTGAAGGGCAATGAATAAGTTAGTCAGTCAGAGAGCATCCAGCTACAGCAGAGCAAAACACTCACTATAAAACTAAGCTTTTAGGAGAAAGTCAAAAATAACACTGCCCATGACCTAGATCAGGATTTGCCCTTAAAATATTCACAGACCACCATTTCACTCCAAAATACTTTGTTTTTTCTCAAAAGACTTTAGAATTGTTTAAACTTTTATGAGGGGTTACTTGGGTTGTAACAGGAAAATAGCTGGGGTGAAAAACTATTCCAGACCACAGTTTTAAACTTTGTGGTTGGGAGTAGGACCATGGACATGGAGTTGATTTTAAGTGGAAATGTCCCATTACATGAAAGATTTTAACTCCCTGCTTGCCCTTGTTATTGAATATGCTGTCGCAGTAAGGTGGCCAACTGCAGAGAAGCACTGGCTCACAAAAATGAACGTTTTCTTAAGCGAAAAGGAAGCATACCTTTCCCATCTGTTGATGAGGCCTCTTGTAAATGTCTGATGGACCTGTGGACAAGTGAGAAAAGGAGAAATGTCATACCAAGTGGAAAACTGGAGGAGAGCAGACATTATCTAAAATAATCGCTCTTTCAAAGATGTCAGCTGGTCTCTGGGTACTTTGTGGCAGGGCACCTAAAAAAACAAAACCTAGGGGAAACACTGCCCATAGAGAACCTCAGAACTCACCAGACCACGGGGAAGAGGATGGCGCCGCAGCACAGCAGGTCCACCAGGAAGAGCACCTCTTTCCACAGGCCGTACTCCGTGGTGCCCTCCTCTGTAGACTCTAAGATGATGTACGCCACGTTGGCCAGCACCTGGAGGGGTCAAAGGTCATGTGCTCCCATCAGTGCCACTGCAGTCCCCACTAGGATGCTTTTTGGGTAAAGATTTCTAAGATCAGCCTATCCCTTGTCACTATATAAATATGACCCATCATCATGGTAGTCATGCCTTTAAGCACAAATCCAGGATCAGCCTACCTTGTCATTGTAGACGTTATCAAGTACAATGGTAATCTTGCCTCAACAGTTAGCTGGTTCTAGAGGGATGGTATTGTACCTGTAGTGGAATGACAATCATGAAGATCTTCTTGTCCTTATCTGAGAGGATGTGCTTGACAAAAGCCCAGCCGGTCCCTATCAGAGCAATGGTGATGAATAAGAGTGCCCCCTTCAGTCTGCAGGAAGAAACACAAGCACTGCACGCTCATACCAAGTGTCAAAACGACATTGCTAAGTTTCAGTGCAGGTGAAGCGGAGACACAGAGGAGGCCATTTTACTGGTGAGACTTACAGGTGAGTGATGTAGTAGACCACAGCCCATCCTTCTATGGGGAAGCCCTGGTTAGAGATGTAGTAGTAGTCAATCTGGAAGACAAAGGTCTCAGACATCAGTTAATGACTCAAGCTGATGTAAAAAAAGGGGGACAAACTAAACTATATTCTATTTGATTTAATTTTTACTTAAAAACTTGGAAGCACCCCCTTTTTTTGCAGTTAAATACAGCAAGGCTTGGATTGTAGTCTGTGTGCTCACCGCGTGGAAGATGAGTGATAGAGACTTGGTGAAGGGGAGAGCAGTCATGAGCCAGTGGATTTTATAGACATCAGCACTGCCAGAGAAAGAACAAGAGACGGGGTAGAGAGAGAGAGAAAAGAGGGAATTAACATTGGTTAGGTTTATGCCATTACATTAATAATTAATCTCAACAAGGGAAATAGTTATCCTTAAAACATTTTGAAGAGTATGATGATATTACGTTGGTATGGAGGTAAATGGTTGGCTATCTGGTGCCCTCTACTGGTCAATGTAAAACAATGCAGGTGTGACTGAGGCAAGACCACCGCTATTCATTTACGTTTTAGTAATTTAGCAGATTATATTTTCTAGACCAACTTACAGTTAGTGTATTTCCACAGCATTTGCTCAGGAGCTCATAGAGCAGTCAGAGCACTCTGAGGTAAAAGGTCATGACATGAGACAAAGGGTAGCCCACTGTGGCATGCTGACTGATCAGATTAGTGAGATACCTAGTCAGTTGCACAACTGAATGCATTCAACCAAAATGTGTCTTCCAACCCCTCTGAATCAGGACAAATAGAAGTCATAGTCATTAATTATTCTTCAAGTCTTAACTTCTTTGGGACCGGGGGGGGGGGGGACAGTATTGAGTAGCTTGAAATAAAAAGGTGCCCAGAGTAAACTGCCTGCTACTCAGTCCTAAAAGCTAGAATATGCGTATAATTAGTATATTTGGATAGAAAACACTCTGAAGTTTCTAAAACTGTTTGAATGATATCTGTGAGTATAACAGAACTCATTTGGCAGGCAAAAACTTGAGGAGAAATCCAACCAGGAAGTGGGAAATCTGAGGTTTGTAGTTTTTCAACTCTTTGCCTATCCAAGATAGTGGAAATGGGGTCATATTGCACTTCCTAAGGCTTGCACTAGATGTCAACAGTCTTTAGAACCTTGTTTGATGCTTCTACTGTGAAGGAGGGGGGAATGGGAGCTGAATGAGTCAGAGGTCTGACAGAGTGCCACGAGCTGGTCACTCGCGTTCAGGTGAGAGGTAGCTTGCGTTCCATTGCAATTCTACAGACAAAAGGAATTCTCCGGTTGGAACATTATTGAAGATTTATGATGAAAACATCCTAAAGATTGATTCAATAGTTAGTTTGACATGTTTCTACGAGCTGTAATATGACTTTGTCTGAACTTTCGCTTGGACCTGCCCGCGAGTCGTCAGTTTGGATTGTTTACTAAACGCAAACAAAAAGGAGGTAGTTGGACTTAAATTATGGACTTTATTGAACAAATCAAACATTTATTGTCGAACTGGGATTCCTGCGAGTGCATTCTGATTAAGATCATCAAAGGTAAGTGAATATTTATAATGCTCTTTCTGACTTAGTTGACTCCACAACATGGCGGATATCTGTATGGCTTGTTTGGGCTCTGAGCGCTGTACTCAGATTATTGCATGGTGTGCTTTTTCAGTAAAGCTTTTTTGAAATCTGACACAGCGGTTGCATTAAGGAGAAGTTCATCTAAAGTTCCATGCATAACACTTGTATTTTCATCAACATTTATGTTGAGTATTTCTGTAAATTGATGTGGCTCTCTGCAAAATCACTGGATGTTTTGGAAGCAAAACATTACTGAATATAACGCGCCGATGTAAACGGAGATTTTGGATATAAATATGAACTTTATCGAACAAAACATACATGTATTGTGTAACATGAGTGTCATCTGATGAAGATCAAAGGTTAGTGATTAATTTTATCTCTATTTCTGCTTTTTGTGACTCCTCTATTTGGCTGGAAAAATGTTTTTCTGTGACTATGTACTGACCTAACAATCGTTTGGTGTGCTTTCGTCGTAAAGCCTTTTTGAAATCTGACACGTTGGCTGGATTCACAACAAGTGTAGCTTTAATTTGGTGTATTGCATGTGTGATTTCATGAAAGTTAAATTTTTATAGTAATTTATTTTAATTTGGCGCTCTGCATTTTCACTGGATGTTGGCCATGTGGGACGCTTGACATATCCCAGAGAGGTTAAGGAAGGCACAGCTATTATCAAAACAGTGCTGACACCCCCCCCCCCCCCCCTCCTGGGTAACTCACCGCTGAGTGCGGAGAACGTGCAACCACAGTGTGCCGAGGAAAAAGAAGAACATAGACATGATGATGTAGAGCTTGGGCAGGGGGATCTCCCCAGCAGACAGGAAGCTGTTGGGGTTCTTCTCCTCGATGCTGATCTGAAAGCATCACAAATGTTGGTTATACAGTAGAGATAGCAAATCTGAACATTTGACCAATCAGACACAAATAAGCAAGTGTGGCTAAAATAATGTTTCATTTTATTATAAAATAATGTTCAGGATGTGATTTCGACAACATAGAAAATTAGGAAAAAGTGGATATTGGTACGGGGCTAGGTCCATTTCAATGACGTACGAATAGGGAATGATGTCCTCCTGACAAATCAGGAAAAATCCCACCCGATAAACCAGATACAAACTTCAACTTGCAACAAAAGAAAACTACGAAGAGAGTGAAAGAAACACACTCACTTCAATGCTGAAGCGGAGGGGGTTAACCATCTGAGTGTCTTTGCTGTAGCAGTTGTGGAAGTAGAAGTTGTACAGGCCTTGCTGCTCGTCTGTGCTGACGTTGAAGTGAAACTGCACGCAGGGAGGGGGGGGGGGGGGAACACCTGTGACCTATGTAGCCCAACTCAATCTAAAGAAATTATATTAGCCTGGTGAACGAGCCTTACCTGAAAGGAGAAGACTTCTTTGTTTCTATGGAGTGGAAAAGGCACTTCAGCCTTTTTCTGTGAATATCAACAGAGTGGGATCAGAAAAAGTGCTTTGATGAAACGACGGTTGGATCGCAATCCTTAAAAAGTTCTCATTCACAAACCCTTGGCTAAATTAGTAACTGGGTAAAACCCTTTATCTGGGATGCAGCCCTTGGGAGCCACTGGTTTTCCTGTACAATTTCTATTTGGTGACAGACCGACATAGATAAGTGAGAACAGGTCCCTTGGTGAATAAAATCCACTAAATGAATCAAAACCACTTAATCAGTTTTCAGAGGAAAAACAGTGACAGTCCAACCCAGAGATAAAGCATGTTGGAATTGCTGTGCTAATAAACTTGTTTCACACAAAGTTCTCACAAAACGTTTTGTTGAATAATACTTCAATTTAAATGTGCAAGAGCAAAGTTGTATAAATTATGACCCAGGAAACACAGTTACGTATTTTAATGGTGTGTGACGCCAAGAGCTTTGTAATTTGCTTACAAAACCGCCAGACACCAGGGCTCCAATGAAAAAGATGTACCTTTTTATTGCGTGCCGTTGCCATGGGTAAATGGACAAGGGAGCAAGATTGAGATCCAGATACTTATTTTCTTACATTGGTTGAGGTCAAAGGGTGACAGAGTAACTATACTGAACAAAAATATAAATACAACATGTAAAGTGTTGGTCCCATGTTTCATGATGTGAAATAATTTATCCCAGAAGTTTTCCATACGCACAAAAAGCTTAACTCCTTCAAATTTTGTGCACAAATTTGTTTACATCCCTGTTAGTGAGCATTTCTCCTTTGCCAAGATAATCCATCCACTTGACAGGTGTGGCAAATTAAGAAGCTGATTAAACAGCATGGTCATTACACAGGTGCTGGGGCCAATAAAAGCCCACTCTAAAATGTGCAGTTGTGTCACACAACACAAAGCCACAGATGTCAAGTTTTAAAGGTAGAGTGCAATTGGCATGCTGACTGCAGGAATGTCTACCAGAGCTGTTGCCAAAGAATGTAATGTTAATTTCTCTACCATAACCCGCATGTTGTTTTAGAAAATGTGGCAGTATGTCCAACCGGCCTCACAACCACAGAACATGTCTATGATGTTGTGAACAGAGTGCCCCATATTGGTGGTGGGGTTATGGTATTGGCAGGCATAAGCTACAGACAACAAACACATTAGCATTTTATCGATGGCAATTTGAATGCACAAAAATACTGTGACGAAATCCTGGCCCATTTTTTTTTTAAAGGCATATGTGACCAACAGATGCATAACTGTATTCCCAGTCATGTGAAATCCATAGATTAGGGCCTAATGATTTTATTGCAATTGACTGATTTTCTAATATGAACTGTAACTCAGAAAAATCTTTGAAATTGTTTCACATCGCTTTTGTATTTGAGTTCAGTATATGTTATATGAATATTCTTACCTCTGCAACATCCCGCTTGGGTTTACTCTCACCTAGGATTCAAATGACAACATTGAGAACAAGTTTAGTACAACAGCTAAAACAATATTCAACCATTGGTCATAACTTACACAGCTGAGGAATTCTGCATTTGAGCAATCTCGAACTTTGGCGTAAATCTACCATCAATGCAAGTTTAAAACATGTCCTCATCTCAAGTCAGTATTTATTCAGCCCTAAATAAAAATGTATGAACTGTAATGAGGAACCATACCATCACCATGGTCTCCCACAGGGTTTGTGTCATCTTTCCCCTTTACAGGTTTCTGTTGGTCAGCTCCAGTCTCAATGCCTATTGTCTCTCGGAGGCCAGGGAGGATGTCAGGGAACACATTCTCCTCAGATGACATCTTCATCTTCACCCTGAGTCACACACAAACAAAATACATGTTTAGCCAAAGTTATGGTATAACATAACTTAAAAAAAAATGTTTGGCTGCTTAAAGCCACACTCCTCAATTTGATTCAATCCACAATGAGCCCATAACTCTTACCAGGGCGTCAATGTATAAATGATTTGTTCTTAAATCAAATGAAATTTGATTTATCACATGCGCCGAATAGAAAAGGTATAGACCTTACAGTGAAATCAGTTAAGAAAAATAACTGTTAAGTAAAAAAAGAAGTAACAAATAATTAAAGAGCAGCAGTAAAATAACAATAGCGAGAGGCTATATACAGGGGGTACCGGTACAGAGTCAATGTGCGGGGGCACCGGTTAGTCGAGGTAATATATAGATGTAGAAGAGAGTTAAAGTGACCATGCATAGATAATAAACAGAGTAGCAGCGTAAAAGAGGGGGGGCAATGAAAATAGTCTGGGTAGCCATTTGATTAGTTGTTCAGGAGTCTTATGGCTTGGGGGTAGAAGTTGTTAAGTCTTTTGGACCACGCTCAATGCCATCAGAAGAATCCCAGAACATATTCCAGTCTTTGCTAGCAAAACAGTCCTGTAGCTTAGCATCTGCTTCATCTGACCACTTTTATATTGACCGAGTCACTGATGCTTCCTGCTTTAATTTTTGCTTGTAAGCCGGAATCAGGAGGATAGCATTATGGTCAGATTTGCCAAATGTATGGTGAGCTTTGTACGCCTGCGGAGTAAAGGTGGTCTAGAGTTTTTTCCTCTTGTTGCACATGTAACATGCTGGTAGAAATGAGGTAAAACAGATTTAAGTTTTCCTGCAATAAAGTCTGCGGACACTAGGAGCACCGCCTCTGGATGAGCATTTTCCTGTTTGCTTATGGCCATATACAGCTCATTAACTGCACTCTTAGTGTCAGCATTGGTTTGTGGTGGTAAATAGACAGCTACGAAGAATATAGATAAACTCTCTTGGTAAATAGTGTGGTCTACAGCTTATGATGAGAAACTCTACCTCAGGCAAGCAAAACCTCGAGACTTACTTATATTTCGTGCACGAGCTGTTGTTTACAAATATACATAGACCGTCACCCCTTGTCTTACCAAAGGCTACTGTTCTATCCTGCCAAAAAAGTGTAAAAGCAACCAGCTGTATGTTATTCATGTTGTCATTCAGCCACGACTCGGTGAAACATAAGATATTACAGTTTAATGCCCTGTTGGTAGGATGTACGTGCTCGTAGTGAGTCTATTTTCTTATCCAATGATTGACAACGTACAAAGTCAGATTACCCACTCGCCATCGGATCCTTACAAGGCACCCAGACCTACATCCCCAATATATATATCTGTCTCTTTCTCCTGCGAATGAGATGATGAGGGCCTTGTCGGGTGTCTGGAGTAAATCCTTCGTGTCCGACTCGTTAAAGAAAAAATCTTCCGGTACGAGGTGAGTAATCGCTGTCCTGATATCTAGAAGCTCTTTTCAGTCATAAGAGACAGTGGCAGAAACATTATGTACAAAACAAGTTAGAAATAACGCAGGAAAAAAACACATAACAATAGCACAATTGATTAGGGGACTGTAAAACCGCAGCCATCAAGTTGACTAGCCTGATTAAATAAAGGTTAAATAAAAAAAGTATTTGTAAACAATGGTAACTCTTTGTAGAAGGGTACATGGGGTTCCCTGCGGTCAGATAGAAACTCACTCATTTTTCTTGAAGTCAAATAACAGCAATGCCACAGCGACGTCACTGCTGGGAGACTTCTTAAGGACACAGTAGTCCAGATCTTGATCATCCTGTGCACACGCACAAACACACCAGACATTATTGATCTCACCCTGTTAGTAGGAGTAGCTCCTGTGTAGGCCTAGTCCATGTTGAAAAGCTTCAGTAATAACAGCAAACATATATTAGACAAGAATGGATACTCACTAAATACGTAGAGAAACCATTGCTGCTTGTCCTATCCAGACTGAATCCAACCTGAATAGGAAACGGGCAAAGATTACAAAATAGATGTTGGTCAGAGCCATGCATTTTGTAAATAAGAAGATTAAATGTACCTGGCTACATCATTTCCCAATGTTGAGATTTCTCAACGGGACTTCTCTTGCAATAACAATTCCTAGAAAATTTATTGAACAGACCACTGACAGACATTGAAATGGATCTTACCGTGGAGCTGTCAATCTTGTCCAGATCCTCCCCAGTAAGGGTAAGACTGGACATATTCACTATCATGTAACCATGTTTGTAGAAGCCAAAAGTGTTCAGGTGGACTTTCTGCCGAATGTCATCCTGAAAGAATGTAAGTGACAAACCAAATTTGATTTTGATCAAGGTTACTGTTAATTGACATTGTAGTATCAGTGCATTAGAGATTAGCTGGCCACCACACTTAGTCAATAATTGTGGCCTACCATTTTCAAATCATAGTACAAGGTGACCAGCTATTAAATCAAAAGCAACATAACTAACAAGTGTTGCTTGTTAGCTAAAACGTTCAGTGGATAAACGTGTTAAATACAATTAATGACGAGCAAGTATTGCGACCTTATGTCTTATCCACGCGTAATTAGCTACACTAGACGATGTATTTATTATGATGAACCGCAAACTAGCTAGCAGCTAGGTCTGATTGGCATGAAACCCTATTCACTTGTATGACAGTAAGCGGCGATATGAAACTGGCAAATAAACCTACCTCGAGTTTAAGATGATGTAACCTGCAATGGCTTTCTCTGAGAAATAACAAAAATAACACAATAGTAGCCGTAAACATATATATTTTGTCGGTCGCCATTTTTCTAAAAAAGCATAATTGCAAGCAACTCACTTCCGGCAGGATTTACGCTCTGACGCATAAAATAAATTATGCTACGTCGTACGTTTTTCTTGTTTTGCGTTTAAGATAATCTTTTGTTTTGGGTAAAGCATTTTTCCTTGTATTTTTGGTACTTTTCCTCGTTTGTTTAACAACAAATGACATGTTCTGCTTGAAACATTGAGAGTGTAAAACAATTTCATCTGCATTACATTGGCTACATTCCAGGCCGTGTACAAAGCAAGAATCACCAAATATCAATGCTGGAAAGAGTGGAAA
Source organism: Salvelinus fontinalis (assembly GCF_029448725.1). Lineage (NCBI taxonomy): Eukaryota > Metazoa > Chordata > Actinopteri > Salmoniformes > Salmonidae > Salvelinus > Salvelinus fontinalis. The sequence continues at coordinate 42,071,686 of NC_074685.1, forward strand.
ATGCAGTAACCACTTAAATACTAGTGCTTCCAAACTGGACAATATGATGCATAAGAAAACACATCCGTTAATGATTCATTTAATTATCTTAAGTGCACATACATTTAAAACTATAGCATTTCTCTGAAATGTTAATACCACTTTAAAAAAGATTTGGGAATAGTCTAGCAGTTTCTAAACCCCCAGGGAAATATTGGCTGCATTCCAGGCCAACTACATTGCAGTCACCTGCCAGATCGCACAATGCCTGGATCATATCATCTACCTGTAGCAATCTTATACCTGCCTGTGCAGTCGATAGGGCACCCATTAGTTGCTGTGTGTACTGCAGCATGACTGCAATATAGTCAGACTAGAACAGGGCCAATCACTCAAATCAAGCGCTAATTTCCATGGTACTTTGGGTGTAAGCATTAGTCCAAAACATTTTGCAACAGGAAACAAGAGTTTCTACTTTCTATTGGACAAATTCACGTAGAGCCCTCCCTGTTTCATTCTGTTTGGTTCCTAGTGAATACACCCCTGGCGATTTTTTTTTTGTGGGGGGGGGGGGGGGGGGGGATTTATTCATTAGTCAGTTTCCGAAACAGTCTCCTCCACAACAGAAAACTTTGTCCAATAGAAACTATTTTTGTTAAATTTAGGTAGGTCCCTCCCAGTTTTGTTCCATTTGGTTACTAGATTAAGACAGGTTCTATTGCAAAAAGCTTTGCAACAGATACCGCCTTACAAATACACCCAACCTCTAGTGTGTTTGTGGGTTTCTTTACAGTACATACAATTGCGCTCTCAGACACAAATTTAAAAGGCAATGAACATTCTGAAATGTTAGTCACAAAGCAACTGCAGTATAAAAGACTTATCGCTTATGACACCTTAGAATAATTTACAGACATGTTAGTTTACATTGTGCTCAACGCTAAAGGTCTAGTTTTATTGTAGAGGTGTTCAATTTTTTTTATTGAAGGGAGAATATCTGAATTACCAACACAATGATAGCTACACGAAGCACATTTGAAATGTTTAAGAATACAGTCAACAAATAATGCAAGTCTGGGAGATCGGCAAATGAGGATCTCACTAGGAAATAGTAAAACAAAAATTAAAAACGGTTCTCTTTGTAAGAAATCCAGTTCATGTTGCAACCCTCTCCCTGTCTCTTATTGGTAGCAATGAAAGGACAGGAAAGAAAGCCATTCTTGTACACAACCCAAAGAAACGTACTGGGTGGAAAGAGTGAGGCCTTTGACTAACCGTTTCCACACTTTCTTTGGATTACCTGTCATTTTAGGGGCCTACCGTCCCACTGCCTTCTCAAATGCTTTTAAAGCACAATATCACTTCACATAAACAATAACAGTAAACACCCGTGTCATACTGGAAGTCGCACAAATGAACCCCCCTATTGTAAACAGTTTTAGCTTCAAGTATAAGACTTAGGGTTAATATTTGTTTTCGATTGTTGGAGACTAATTGACTTGAATCTGTTTGTGTTGCATGAGCCAGTTTATAATAAAACAATCCACTTATTAGTAGTAATAACTTGTCATTGGTTAGGATGTTGGGACTGGAGACTTATTGCAGTGCAGGGGGGGGATAGATTGTGTGTGAGACACTAGTCTCTCTTACACACACCTGCCCTGCCCACAAAGGATCTGGACTCATGCTATCAATAGGAGGGAGGAACAGAGTTCTTGCCCAGCACTGACTGACTGTTTATCCTAGACACAAAGAGGTGACCCCACCTAGCCAGAAGGCATAAATATATATGCATGTGTGACCAGTTTGTGTGCTATGGAGCTGTAGCATCCAGTTTGTGTGTAATACATCTAGTTTAAACTTCCTTTGGTGTCCATCTGGAATTTGTACCAGAACCTTACACTGATTGTTTTCTATCTCTGGTTCTCTTTTCGTAGTGTACTGATGTGTCGATGTTTTAAATTGTCAGTGTAGGGCTCATCTATAAAAGAGACCAAGGTCTCCAAATGGCTCCCTGTCAAAATAAAATAACGTGTGATCCTCAGTAAGGCTCTGTGTGGTACTGGCTAAAACATTTGACATGAACTTGTATTGGCCAGAGCCCTCTATTTATCAATTGAAATAGAAGGTTCTAGCAATGGCCATTTCTATTAGGCTTACCAAGGACTGGGGGTGACACAAAACCCTGTTGCCTGGTACAAATTGAATAACCTGCCAGTAAGCATAGCTAACAAGCTTTCCCTTAGGCTGCATGATATCCCAGCATTTAGCTCTCTCCAGAGACGGTTTCTTCTTGATTCTGCTTACCAGACAAATCAATCTAATCTATTGCTGTTCTGACAGAACCATTCCTTTAAGAGGCAAAGGAAGGATCGAGGTGTTTCAGGACGCCCCCAACCAGATGGAGGCTTCCAGCGACGAGGACGTGGATGCCAGTGGCATCTCTTAGCGGAGCGGCTTTGGCTGTCACGCTGGGCTTGACGGGGATGACCCTCTTGTCCGGGTGTGCCAAGACAGAGTCCCTGCCCTGGCTAAGCCACTGGAGGGCGCTGAGGATGCAGGGGAAGACTAGGGTTTTGCTGCAGCGCTCGGCTGCCACCAGTGGGAGAGCGTCGCGGGAGATGAGCAGCTGGGCGCCGGGCTTCTCTTCCTGGCCGTTCAGCAGGCGCCAGCTCCTCTGGTTGTCCAGGCAACGGGTGAGCATATTTTCCACAGAGACATTGAAGTTTTGTTGGTCTGAGGAGAGGGAAGGCGTTCGGGGGGGGGGGGGGGGGGGGGGGGGTTACACAATGCTACATTCTTCCAGAATCAAAATGGGTATAATTTAAAATGGCAGATTGTACCGTCAAAGGGAACTCACATGCAGAACCATTTTATTTTCACACATTAATAGCCAGAACATAAAAGCAACACGTCGGCCATTAGATTTGTGACAATGTTTGCTGGTTTGGACACCATGTTAACACAGCAACATCCTTCTTTGCCCTTCCATTGACAGTGAAATGAGAACATGCTCACATTTACACCAATGATTAACACAGATCGTGTCGCATAATTACAACGACAGAGTTATTCATGTCATCATACTAGGCTACTGTTTGATCTGTCAAGCCACAGTCATTCGACAACGTAGTTGGTGTATGTTATGCCTGGCTAAAAATCACAATGTGATAGCCTTACCTGCATTACATGATGCAATGGCCTCTGTGATGTTGGGGCAGAACACAGCAAAGTCAAAATGGCATGGCTGAAAACCCAATAAAGGAAAAACTAAATCAGTTAGTTGTCCTACAAACATGGCATATATTTTTATATTTTATTCCTACAAACATGGCATATGTTTTTATATTTTAGTCATTTAGCAAAACGCTCTTATCCAGAGCGACTTACAGGAGCAATTAGTGTTAGAAGCCTTGCTCCAAGTGCACAGAGCTTTCACTTAGTCGGCTTGGGGATTTGAACCAGCGACCTTTCAGTTACTGGCCCACTGCTCTTAACCACTAGGCTAGCTGCTGTCCATACAGTGCGTTCGGAAAGTATTCAGACCCCTAGACTTTTCCCTTTTTTTTTTTTTTACAACCTTACTCAAACGTATTCAAATGTTTTCCCCCCACTCACAATACTCCATAATGACAAAGCAAAAGCATGTCTAGAAATGTTTGTACATTTTAAATCTCACATTTACGTAAGTATTTAGACCCTTTACTCTGTACTTTTTTGAAGCGCCTTTGTAAATCGCTGCCAGTAGGGTCTTCTTGGGTATGAATCTACAAGCTTGGCACAGCCGCACTTGGGGAGTTTCTCGCATTATTTTCTGCAGATCCCCTCAAGCTCTGTCACGTTGGATGGGAAGCGTCGCTGCACAGCTATTTTCATGTCTCTCCAGAAATGTTTGATCGGGTTCATGTCCGGGCTCTGGCTGGGCCACTCAAGGACATTCAGAGACATGTCCAGAAGCCACTCCTGCATTGTCTTGGCTGTGTGCTGAGGGTCGTTGTCATGTTGGAAGGTGAACCTTCACCCAGTCTGAGGTTGTGAGCGCCCTGGAGCAGGTTTTCATCTCTGTACTTTGCTCCGTTCATCTTTCCCTCGAGCCTGACTAGTCTCCCAGTCCCTACTGCTGAAAAACATCCCCGCTGAGTTTAAAGGTAGGCCTTGAAATACATCAACAGGTACACCTCCAATTGACTCAAATTATTTCAATTAGCCAATCAGAAGCTTCTAAAGCCATGACATTTTCTGGAATTTTCCAAGCTGTTTAAAGGCACAGTCAACTTAGTGCATGTAAACTTCTGACACACTGGAATTGTGATACAGTGAGTTAAGTGAAATAATCTGTCTGTAAACAATTGTTGGGAAAATTACTTTTGTCATGAAAAATAGATGTCCTAACCGACTTGACAAAACTATAGTTTGTTAACAAGAAATGTGTAGAGTGGTTGAAAAAACAAGTTAATGACTCCAACCTAAGTGTATGTAAACTTCCGACTTCAACTGTATGAATCTGTTTACTTGTAAAACATTTGCAAACATTTCTAAAAACATGTTTTACCTCTCAATATGGGGTATTGTGTGTAGATGGATGAAATAATTGTTTCTCCATTTTAGAATAAGGCTGTAACGTAACAAAATGTGGAAAAAGGGAAGGGGTCTGAACTTTCCGAATGCACTGTATATGATAATACCATCACAACAGGATGGTCTGACATCATTTGTGATTGCGAAACATTGGTTTTGAATGTTTTGTACTTATCGTTGTTGTGCAGTTAACCTAGCCTAGTGTACGCACCACCAGTAACTTAAGCATGGCTGCCGAGTCTCTCTCCCCTGTGGCGTTGAACAGTAGCACTCTGACCACAGGACCACTGAGGAGACATAGGGGGTAGGTATACGGTTAGGATACCAGAGATAATCTACTGACAGACTTCGCTTGAATTGCAGAGCTCAACAAATGGTAAGGTGCATAGACCACAATTGACAGGACAACACACAGACCTAGTGGAGCACAAACTCACACGTAGATACTGACCATGTGGTTCTTTCGTGTTGAGAGGCAACCTCGCTGAACCACCTTACACAGGCCAGCATGCTACGGGTGGTGTGGGCTCCGTCCAGGAAGTAGGTAACTGGGCCATGCTTCAGAGTCTGGGTCCTCCCCGGCCACGCAGTGTCCTCCAGCCCTACCGCCCAAGAGGAAAGCGATGTACTGTTGCTGAATACCAAAATGGAACCCTAGCATCTACTGTAGATCTAAAATGATTTGATAGGTGTAAGCAGGAAGTTGCGCTGGGAGGCTTCCTTGGTTGTTGGTGCTGAAACAGGGGAACGAACCATGGACCTTGATATACAGTCCACCTAGTCCTCTGCTATAAAGCCATTAGTAATTCAACCCCCCCACCCTCAAATTCGGAGAAAAACACTTTTTCATCACACAATTTTCATGACCTATCAATGCTCAGGTGATTGTGTTCACCCCCGTGGTTTTCACCAGAGGCTGTTATTTTGCAGGTGAGTGTGTTGAAGTTGTTCTATTGAACTGACCTTTCGCCATAATGGGGCTTGGCTGGAAGCCAGCGGCCGGCGACACGCCTTTACTCTCGTCAGCGGGGGAAGGGATGCTCTGGTCTACAGGAGAAGAGTAGAAGATGAGGAATACACATGACCTGATATCACCAGACAATCAAACCATACCATGTCCAATAATCTCACACCTGTATACACCCAGGTTGTTCCTTTACCCTACCACCCACAGACCAGCTTCAAACACTCACTCCGACCTACCAGGAAGGCAGCGTCTCTGTAGCCAACTGTGGCTGAGCTGCAGGGCAAGGGAGGCGTTGGAGCGCTGGTGGTGGCCAGCCAGGCCCAGACGCAGAGGTCCCGAGTCAGCAGGGTACTCCTCCAGTTCTGGGCACACCCAGAGAGGACACTGAGGAGGAGGAAGAGAGAGGGTAGGAGAAAGAGTCAAAGTTATTCAAGGACAGTCCAAGGGATAGATATCAACGATCATAATTCACATCAAAGTCCGATATTATGCAATTGTTTGTGTTACCCTGAAATGTAACATTATTAAACCATTTGCTCATTTACTGCTTGCATATATCATAGAATTCTTACGAGGCTCTTTGAAACTGTCATATGCCCGCCCAGGATCGTTTTTTTCCCATTAATACGACTGAGGAAACTTCTGCTGACTTTTTAAAAGGACATTTTACTCATCTTAATAAAGTGGGGCACCACTGCTAAATAAATACAGGGGAAACATTGTGCTCATACTTGATTATAGGCCAAGTATCTACAAACAGTCTACAGACAATGTTGTATCTTGTTTCATGACTTCTTTATTGGCTCACCCCAATCTCCTTTGCTCTCTCTTTGAGAACCATCATAGGGCCGTCGGGTTGCTTCACAGTGAAGGCAGGAACTCCTGGCTGAGGAGACATGAGAAATAATTAAATAACGTCAGTAACTCCTGTTTATTTCAGCATAGTCAAATGTTAGCACTTGTGGCTTTCTTGGCGTTTTATTACATGCATTAAACAATCATGCGTCAATTGAGGCTACTTTGTAACGTTCTAGAGGTGGTGTTCTGAAAATGTTCTGAGTCAGAATGTATCAAAAGTGCAGCTTTGACAAAGCAAGAGTTAAACTGTACTGCAATCTAACCTTAAAAATGCCCCCTTTCTGCCAGGCAATTTTCTCGATGGTATCCCCCAGTATTGAGGTGTGATCTATACCCAGGGAGGCGATGCCACACACCCACGGCCTCCTGTCAGAGGAGGACATACAGAGCATAGACTAGAGTTCAGTGGACTCAATGGATCTTCACAGAAAAGAACTTAGTTTATACAGCAGGGAAAGTGAGATAAATGGTCTAAGTTACTGCATGAATTACATTTTTTTTAATCAGATTTCATGTTAAAGGTAGACTCTAAATGACATAGCCATGTGGTAGAAGTGAGCGACACGCAACACTCTGATCTCACATCTGAGCATGTGCACGGGTTCACTTCACGCTGTTAGAGCGTGGTAGCCACGGGAACAAAACAGAGAAGTTGAGCCTCGTGTTTCAATGCTCTTAGTGGTTGCGGAAAATGACCCACTACGTGGTTTACTTTCTGCATCTACATCATAGCGCTGAGTCTACCTTTAACTAGTTTGTATTAGCTACTTGTTTTGGAAGTGTAACCAGCAGGTGAAGGGTGAGAACAGAAATGAACTGCATGTCAGATCTGCCAGTTCTCGTGTTGGTGACCATCTAATGTAGTACTAGCTCTGATCTGACCATGGAGAGGTCCTACAGGCGAGAATGATTTGTATCTCAATTATGGGAAAGTACAGGGGCAAGTCAAATTAATAATTTGTTCAGCGTAGAAAATGTATTCCATACATAGTTAGTAGATAAGCATATCAAACCTGAATGCTTGTGCCTACGTCGCACATCTTTTGAAAGTTTTTAGCTCATTAAAAAATGGTCTGTTCTCAACAGCCCTCTTCAAATAGCACCCAATGTCTCTCTCGCTCTATCAACTAACAATAAATGGAGACCTTTCATTGCAAAATGGGGCTGCCGACAAAATGGGAGGCTTGACGAGACAGTCAGTCACGCTTTGTTAATGAGGTCGCGCCATAGGACAAAATGGTGGAAGGGCTTGTCAAGTGAGTTCAGTGAGACATTAGGCACACAGCAGTAGTCACTAGAGACTTTGGAACTGAGCCAGGGGGTACAGTGAGGGGAATTAGGGTATGCTGCAGAGGGGGATTCCATGAGAGGGAATGGTTACATCAGCTGCAGCATCATCATAGAGATCTATTTCTAATCAAATTAAAGGCGATTACGGACCATTGAACTAAATCCTGTTTGTTTACCATCCCATAGGATCCAATTCCATGCTTCTTACCGGATTATGTTTGTGCAGTCGTAGGCTCCACCAATCCCAACTTCAATCACTGCCAAGTCCACCTGCATCACAAGACAATATGGGTGGCTGAGCTCAACCCACATTTCTATTCAGTCATTTCAAGAGGTCAATTGAAAGAATTGATAAGTGCCACTTTTTATTTTACCAAGAAGAATTGAGTCATGAAATGTAATTAACTTCCTGATTTGATGAGTCGATCATCTGACCCTGTGACAGATAGGCCATAAATCTCAGGAGAAATGTTTATCAGTACAGGGTGTGACTCATTAGTAGCCATGAAGATGCCACCACCAATATAAAAGGTCACCACTATGCATTAGTGTTTGCAAAACATGAGGGGCCCCTTGTCTCCTTTTTCATGCCAATCCTATCAGGCGTGTGAAGAAATGAACAAGGACTGAAGGGAAAGGGAGCAACCACCAGCCCCAGACACCCCAGCAATGCTGCACAGGGACACCAGAGGAATGATGGGAATACAGGACCTGATATGAGAGATGTGGTACACTGGTTATAGCGACCTACCTTCTCCTGCAGGAAGACGTGGAAGGCCAGGATTGTTAGGAAGCGGAAGTAAGCGGGCATACTCCCCCCGTGAGTGTCCTGAGAGGGGTCAAAGGTCAACAGGATATTACTATAACAGCTTCGTAGTATCCCTTCAACATCTCAATGAGCAGATATGCAACCTCATTTAAGGGCGACAGCTACAGCATGGGACATCTACAACAAATCATATGACACTGGTCATTATAGGACGAGAGGTTTTTCATTTTCTCCCTAAACTCAATTATCAGTTCTAACGGCTAGAGACAGGAATAATACACAAGGTAAAGTTGCCTAAATTCAGGAAATGGCCCAAACCCAGATGTATAACGGTTACAGGCAAATTGTGAAGGGCCCTGCTATTTTAAATGTATGAGTAGAACTCATTTAGTACATCCAACTTAAAGATATTTGAAGAATTTATTACATTTTATTTTCTCTACAGGAAAAGAAGAGGGAGCAACGTGTCATGGTTGGAGAATGTGTCATATTCTGAAACACATTAAGGACACACCCTTCTCCCCGGAGGTCAAAGACCAGGAGCACAGAGAGCAGAACTCCAAACCTTCACTACAATTGGAATCAGAACCTTTTTCCACAACTACCTTGGTTTCATACAGCCGTCCATACACCTGCCAGAAATATTTTGTGAAGAGTTCTTTGCCGATTGGTTTTCCATTAATTCTTATCCTCTCCCTGACTTGTACCAAATGTGGGGAACTGCAATCGACAGAAAATAATGTGTTAAGTATAATAAGTCAAAAACATGAGTTACAATATATAATTGAGGATTATTAATTCTTAAAAACAGGGGTATGGTAAGCGAACCTTTGCAGTAGAGTAGAAATTCACTGAAACACTTATCAATTTCTTATGACTAAAATGAGTCTCATTTCTCCAATACATCTTCAGAAGGGTTAAAAATCCAAAACATGGGAATGTTTAACTAATACTAATCTAATAAAAACAGTTCTGTACGAATGAGGTTTATGCAGCAGGCTAGGTCTAATTAATTAATAAATATATATATTTTTTGAAAATTGGTAAAATCATGACGTCTGATCTTCAGGTCGGAAAGTCTGAGCTCTAGAAAGATGCCAGAGTTTCTGACTTGGATGACTGCTCAAAACAAATTTTCCCAGTGGGATCGTTTTTTTCTGAGTTCTCAGTTGCCTTGAACGCACTGAAGGCGGAGATTTCCGAGTTCCCAGTTGTCTTGCACCGCATCATGCACAAATTCATGTTGTTCCTATGACCAAAGAAAGTGAAATATTCCTCAATATTAAAATAGACAAACTGCTAATAACAATAGAAACTCAGGGCTATCGATACACTTGGCTAATCATTAATTGCAGCGCCAAGTGGATGTAGGGAGAAGTGCGTTGTGTTTTGTAAGTGTTGAAAAAAAAAAAAAAAAAGTGTTAACAGAGCTGAATAAAAAGACGTGAACTCACTCAAAAGCCACAGCTCTTTGCTATATTCTTTGACAGTCTCTGGCCATGGTTTTAAAAGTTATGAAATCTCACATAGGCTGTGGCCAGGGTTGTGGATGCTATATGGTGATTTGAGCTATCCGATTGGCCAGCGCAATAGGCGCACTCGATCGTGACCACTGCTCTGTAACTACTACACAAGAACGTTGGCTCAGCAGTACGTGAACTTAATAAATAATGTTTCAGGCTGAAAATCAGATGACAGATTATGGCTGGGTTAACTGGATGAGGCTGGTAACCACAAGTAAATGTCCTTAACTCAGCATCAAAAACAGCCCTTTTTTTCTCTCAACAATTAATTTGTTCTTGGTAGGACTGCTCTGGATTTGATACTTCTTGATATGTACCTGTAAAATCCAGTCCGAAAACCGTAACTTCTCAGTATTTGTTCTGTGAAGGCGCACGTTGACCCCTGAAAGATAAAAATGTGAAACATTACGCACCTTCTTCCCACAATGCCATATCAAGTTGTTTACAACATTTGTTTGGCAAACTTTGCACAAGATACGAGCTTGGGGCTAGCTCATAGATTAGTGGATTTAAACACACACACACTCCACACCTTGCCTTTCGTTCCTGTGACATGAATGATATTGAGATGGTCAAGTTCTTCCACCTTGGAATGAAAATGGGAAAACATTTAGATTAGGAGATAATCAATTCTTGACCATTTCAAATGACAATCCAGAATAAATGGTAGGGGGGGACACTGCTGTAGAATATATTTACCACCAGGCCTGCTCGCTCCAGGAAGCCCCTCATGGCCTGGAGCTGGAGTTGAGGGTGACCCCGCTCTCGACGCACTTGCTCCAGGGCACAGGCATTGGTCTGCAGGGTATTGAGGGTGCACACTGCATCCTGTAGTGCCAGAAAAAAACACAAAAGTGCATGTAGTTTTCCATATCTCTGGAAGGTATTTTATTTGACATTTATTTAACTAGGCAAGTCAATTAAGAACAAATTATTATTTTCAATGACGGCCTAGGAACAGTATTGTGCCTTGTTCAGGGGGAGAACGACAGATTTTTACCTTGTCAGCTCGGGGATTCGATCTTGCAACCTTTCGGTTACAAGTCTAGCGCCAGCAAGTTAACGTACTATCTATCTAACGTTGGCTCGCTAGTTTGACAAGTTTATGGCTCACGTTCAAATTGATCAACAGCTTCTATACATACAAATAAATGAGAGCCATTTTCCAACTTCGCCATCTATCTAGTAATCATTTACCTTCAAATCAGCAAACTAGTGTTCACGTGCAAGGGACAAATACTTTTAAACTACCGAATGTTGCTGGACTGGCTTTGGGGTGGACATTAGCTAATCTGCTATCTGTTGTAAGTTATGAGGCTAGGCAGCATGGCGGGTCCGTTTTAGCAAACTTCGCAGCATGAATGTTTTCCTGAAGTTATTTGTAAAAATAATAATAATGTTCCGCTGAGCAATTGAATATTTTGTTAGCCTAATTAAACTAGTTAGTATGCAAACCCCAACGCCCCAATTAAAAGTGTGCACTTTTTAAAAACGTAGCTACTGTACCAACCATACCTGCTCAACTTTCACTTACTTGCAAGCTAGCTATCTCCACAAACGGTCTCTACTATCTAGCTGGATAGCTCAGCCCACAGGCTAATTTATGTGTTGCTGGTAAAATCATGGTGCGAGATTATTAACAAAGTAAATATAACTGCCAAGGTAAACTCATGCATTCAACAGGCAGTGACAGTCTGCTTAAAGTTTAGACCGTTCTGTAGCATGTGAAATTACTTTGTTAAAATGTAGTTAAGCGTTTTTTCCCCGTTATGAACTATAGTCTTAATGAAACACGTGTGTATCGAACACTACAAAGTGGAATTGGCAAGGTTTTAATTTCATGGTCTTGTGTAAGATTTTTGGGGCGGCAGGTAACCTAGTGAACCATGAACTTGTCAAACTAGCGAGCTAACGTTAGATAGTACGTTAACTTGCTAGCACATTGGCTAGCAGATGATAGCCACAGTATCTTACCTGATACTCCATTCTGTGAAGTCGCGGTTCTGCCTTTGTACTTGAACACTTCACTGTGGTAAACTTGGACGACCAGTCTTTCTGGCGGAGAAACGCGGCAAACACGCGAGAAAAGCGTACCATCATGGGGCTTGTGTAAGCGCACACAGGAAACTGCCGCCAAATTTGGGCGATATTCCTGTCAGAACGTGGTGTCGTCACGCCACGCCTCTTGAGAGAACTGTCTTCTTCTTGTTCTGTGGCGTTTATCGGCGGTTGGCATCCAACGTTTTAGTACATTACCGCCACCTACTGTACTGGAGTGTGGGCCAGAAACAAGGAGGAACTAAATCCTACCTGCCAGCCCCGTTTCTCTTAAAAGAAGACAGCAACATTTTTGAAGCATTTTTTAAACATTTTTTAATGATGTTCTACACATTATGCTCATAGGAGAGAGGAGGTGGATGTGAAGGTGCAAATGAGCAAGTCAGTGGCTAATGGAATCATATGGACAGTGGTGGTGCAGTGATGCCAGGAGCAATGAAAGAGCCACACCAAGGGCAAGAATCTATAGAATACCGCATTATGAGTCATGCTACCCATATAACCTAGCGGTCAATCAGGGAAATGTTTCCAATCATTTTTACACCATTTGATTTTCCCATGGGGGATTTAAGAAACACTTAAACTAAGGTTTGTGTGTTGTGTAGGCTTACCCTACACAAGGCCAAGGTGATTTTTATCAATATATTTGCCTGTATTTATCCCTCAAAAATGAAATGATAATTAGCTGCTAATTCATAGAAATTTCTGTAGGACCTGGACGTGGCTTTTTTAGTATTGTTTTCTCTCTCCTTTAGTTGCATCAATTACTTTCCTCTACTGTTCTGAATGAGGAATTGGTGTAAAAGTATTTCCTTTCGAAATATTCCACAAGGTGGCACCATACTACCATGAGCGGTATAAAAACATGACCTTATCCGAATCATATACAGCACATTCCAATTTTAGTCTCTCAATTTGCAATTATAACCATGCCTATATCAGACAATATACCACGGGTATGACACAAAAATACTTGTTTACTGTTCTTTTTTTTACAGCAATAAAGCACCTCTGGGGTTTGTGGTATATGGCCAATATACCACGGTTATGGTTTGTGTCCAGGCACTACGCTTCATGTTGTGCTTAAGAACAGCCACAACCCCTTGGGTCTTATTGCTTAATTATACAGTGGTATATCAAAGTGGATGTAAAAAATTAATCCAGGACAGGAAACAATCTTGTAACCTCCACACTGGGCACACACTGGTTGAATAAACGTTTTTTCCAAGTCATTTCAATAAAATTACATTGAACCAATGTGGAATAGACGTTGAATTGACGTCTGAGCCCAGTGGGTCATGTCAAAGACGCTTAAAAGTGCAATCCGTAACATTGATTTCTGGTGACAAGTATCGGCAATGTTGTGAATGTGTTTGTTTCAGGTTGATTGTGTTTGCCACAGGTAATAGAGAGGATATTGGAACGACCTTAGTGACCCTGTCAAAAGGAGTGGATCTCTTGGTGTAACGGCTGAGGTGTTGGGTTGACAGTCGCTGGAACTGGGTTCGAGTCCCAGTCAGGGTTATCCCCAAATTTGCTACATTGGTGTCGGAACTGTCATTAAGGCCATCGGAGAGGTGTGTACATGTGAGGGACTTGTTATAGAAAAGCATGGGGACCGAATTGTAGTTACAACATTGTGCATTCAAAGTAACTTCCATATATAAGTCCCATTCGTCAATGAATATGCGAGACTGAGCTGGATGTAACAATACAGTTAATATTTCATTGCCATTCTAAACCAATACTTTATAACTCACTGCAGGACATTTTTATAGCACCATTAAATATTGAAGTCAGTTTTCAAATATTTTCTCTCCACACATTTAATTACTTCAATATCACAATAAAAGGTCACGTTTTGTCACACCCTGATCTGTTTCACCTGTCGTACTTGTCTCCAACCCCCACCAGGTGTCTCCCATTTTCTCCCATTATCCCCTGTGTACTTATACCAGCTTTTGCTGTTGTCTGTTGCCAGTTCGTCTTGTCTTGTCTTACCAGTGTGTTTTCCCGTTTTCCAGTATCTCCAGTTTCTGTTTTCTATTCCACCTGGTTCTGACCATTCTTCCTGCCCTGAGCATGCCTGCCGTTCTGTCCCTGTTTGACTCTGCCTTGGATTACTGACCTCTGCCTGCCCTTGACCTGCCGTTTGCCTGGCCCCTGTTTTTTAATAAACATCTGAGATTCGAACTATCTGCCTCCTGTGTCTGCATCTGGGTCTTTTCCTGAGTCTTGTCAGTACGAACTGGCTATCCCTGACCCAGCAGACTCGGACCAGCTCTGCAACGCCGTATCCTCCCAAGGAGCCACCATTGGAAGACACAAGGAGTTTCTTCAAAATCTTATGGATGGATTCCAGACCTTAGTGGTACGTCATGACCACACTTTCAACACATTGCTGGAGCAATTCCGCAGATGATCTATTATGCAGCCAGCCATAACAGTAGCCTCACAGTAACCCCGCTGTCAGCAGCAGGTCTCCCCAGGCTCCTCGAGAACCCTGCTTACCTTCTTCGGAGCGCTACACTGAAGATTCAGATACCTGTTGGGTGTTTCTCTCCCAGTGCTCCTTCATCTTCGAGCTGCAGACCTCTTCTTTTCCCTCAGACCGCTCAAAGTTAGAGCACCTGATAACGCTGATGTCCGGGAGGGCTCTCGCCTGGGCTATGGCGGTGTAGGAGCAACAATCTACCGTGTGCTTCAGTCTGCAGGAGTTCATGGCGAAGGTAAAAAGATGGTCGATTCTCCGTTGTCCGGGAGAGAGGCTGCTCAGAAGCTACTCCTCCAACGTCAAGACTCCTGTAGTGTGGCAGACTATGCTGTCGCTTTCCGCACATTGGCCGCAAAGAGTCTCTGGAACACGGAATCCCTGTTCGACATGTTCCTTCGTGGATTATCGGAGGAGGAGATGAGCTCACAGCTCGGGAGCTGCCCATAGATCTCGACTCTCTCCTCGCCTTGACCATACGGATTGATGGACAGCTATGGGAACGTTAGGAGGGAGAGGTCTGTTCCCAGTTACACTCGTTCGTTCACGGATCCCACCTTACCTCCGAGAAATCCCGGAAGTCCCCGGCCTCTACATTACCAAGAGAATCCGAGTTCCCCCGGGTATTACAGAGGTCTGACAACTTTCCTCCTCCGGAGCATATGCAACTTGGCACAGCTAGATTGTCTCCTGCCGAATGTTTACCCAGACTGAACACCAAGAGCTGCCTGTATTGTGGAACTACAGGACATTTAATTTCTAACTGTCCATTAAAAGACCAGGCAGAGAATTTCCAATCTCCCATTACTTGTACCCCGCTCCATGCCATCCTGCTGTGGGGTGACCAGTCTAAATCTCTCCGGGTACTCATTGACTCTGGGCCTGACTAGAGTTTTATAGACGCTACTCTGGTGTCAAAGTTCAGGTATCCCCACTCAACCCCTCTCCATTCCCATGGACGTCAGAGCACCGGACGGTCACTCTATTGGCAGAGTCACCCATAATACAGTTCCTATCAACCTGCGAGTGTCAGGTAACCACAGTGGGTCTATGCAATTTCTGCTCATCGAATCTCCTCAGGTACCCGTGGTATTGGGGTTTTCATGGCTTCAGAGGCACAATCCCTTCAACAACTGGACTGTTGGTTTTATCAAGGGTTGGAGCCCGTTCTGCCACGCTCATTGTCTGAAGTCGGCACAGGACATCTTCCTGCGTGCTTGGGAAAAGCCTCCGACCTCTCCGCTGTTCCCACGGAGTACCAGGATCTCCAGAAGATTTTCAACAAGGCCCGGACCACAGCACTTCCTCCGCATCAGCCCTACGACTGCATTATCGACCTTCTCCCGGGCACTACACCACTTCAGGGGGGTGGCTTTATTCCCAGTCGGGTCCGGAGACCAAGGCGATGGAAGGGTACATTGGGGACCCAGGGTGCAGGGTGTATCTGTCCATCTGTCTCCCCCGCCAGCACAGGGTTCTTTGTGGAGAAGGACAAAACCCTGCACCCGTGTATCGATTACCAGGGCCTTAATGATATCACGGTTAAAAACAATACCCGCTACCACTCATCTCCTTGGTTTTTGAGCCTCTCCGGGGGCTACGATCTTCTCGAAGTTGGACCTAACCAGATGTTTGTCCTGGACTCTGCCTGTACCCCGGTCCTGGAATGGGCTCATTCCTCCAGACTTGCCTGCCAATCTGGCTCCCGTCGAAACCTGGCCTTTGTACGACAACATTTTTGGTGGCCCACCATGGTTCCTGACGTCACTGCATTCGTCGCCACCCGCACTGTGTGGGCAAGCTCTGGCTAGCCTCCTTCAACCACTCCTTGTTCCTCACTGCCCCTGGTCCCATATATCCCTGGATTTCATCACTGGCCTCCCTCTTTCAGATGGCAACACCGCTATCCTTACGGTGGTGGATAGGTTTTCCAAACCCGCCAATTTCATTCCCCTTCCCAAATTACCCTCAGCCACGGAGATGGCCCAGCTCATGGTGTAGCACGTCTTCCGGATCCATGGACTTCCGGTGGACATGGTCTCTGATCGCAGTTCTCGTCCCGGTTCTGGAAAGCATTGTGCACACTGATTGGGTCGTCGGCCACCCTGTCCTCTGGTTTTCACCCCTAGTCTAACGGCCAGTCGGAGCAAGCCAATCAGGACCTGGAGACGGCTTTTCGTTGCCTCGTCTCCACCAACCCCATCACCTGGAGCCAGCAACTTGTATGGATGGAATACGCTCACAACACCCTTCCTTCCCTGCTCGGGGTATCCATAGGATATCAGCCTCCGCTCTTCCCTGAAGAAGGGGTCAGCACACCCTTGGCCCAGAAGTTAGCCCGCCGCTGTAGCCGTACCTGGAAGAGAGCACGGTCTGCTCTTCTCAAGACTACCTCCAGGTATCAGTGACAGGCAGACCGCCACCGGACCCCTGCTCCCCGCTACTGTCTTCGGCAGAGGGTATGGCTGTCCACTCGGGATCTGCCCATCCGGGTGGAGTCCCGTAAACTTTCCCCGTTTTATCAGCCCTTTCCACATCGCTAAGATTCTTAGCCTCTGTATACATGCCACTTTTCATGTGTCCAGGATTAAACATCTGTCTCACAGCCCTTTGTCTCCTGTTTCCAGGCCCACCCCTCTCTCCCGTCTCATTGACGGACATCCATCTTACCCGGTGAGGCGCCTCCTGAGTGCTCGACCTCGGGGCAGGGGATTCCAGTACCTGGTTGACTGGGATGGTTATGGCCCAGAGGAGGGGTGCTAGGTCCCCGCTTGGAACATCCTGGACCCAGCCCTCATCGCTAAGTTCCGCCACCGGCATAATAAAATAAAAATTATAAAAAATTATAAATCTGTTTTAAGATATCTGTTTTTTTGCATGGGCTGCAACTCAATCCACCGCATCGGCTGATGTCAGCCTTCCGCATCTGAGGTGAAAACCTGTCTTATTATGAAAACATCTGTAGTGTCTGAACAGTTTGGCCTACACTGTGTTATGACCCCTCTATGGAAGGATGAGACTCTCACGAACACAATGGTGTTCTCCGTTTTGCTCTACTGCCGATCTGCCAAGTCTGTAGTGTCCGAACAGTTTGGGCTACACACTAAAATGACCACTGTATGGAAAAGGTGAGACTCTCATGAACACGTACATTGCTCTAGGGCACCCACAAGCGCCACAGGACTGGTCTGAATGTAGCCCAGTACCAGTTAAAAAAATGAATGGAAGTATACACTGAGTGTACACATTTTTTTTCATCAAATATTTTTTAAATATATATTTGTTGACACCAAAAGGGGTTCTAAAATGTATTTACCCTTTATTTAACTAGGAAAGTCAGTGTCACGCCCTGACCTTAGTTTTCTATGTTTTATGTATTATTTTGGTCAGGTCAGGGTGTGACGAGGGTGGGTATGCTTGTTTGTCCTGTCTAGGGTTTTTTGTATATCATGGGGTGTTTGTTTGTCTAGGTTTATTACAGGTCTATGGTGGCCTGAATTGATCCCAATCAGAGACAGCTGTTTATCGTTGTCTCTGATTGGGGATCCTATTTAGGTTGCCATTTTCCATTTTGGTTTTGTGGGTTATTGTCTATGTGTAGTTGCATGTCAGCACTCAGTTATTATAGCGTCACGTTTGTTTTGTTGTTTTTGTTAGTTTGTTTAAGTATTCTTCGTTAATTAAAGAAGAAGGTATTCACACCCCGCTGCGCCTTGGTCTCCTCATGACGAACGTGACAGAATAACCCACCATAAAAGGACCCAGCAGCATGATAAAGAGGAGTGGACATCATGGACCTGGGAAAAAAATGAGTGGAGGACATCCTGGACCTGGGAGGAGGTAATGGCAGGGGACAAGACCTTGCCATGGAAGCAGGTGGAAACAGCGCAGGAGGAACGGCGAAGATATGAGGGGACACGGCTAGCATGGAAGCCCGAGAGGCAGCCCCAATAAAAACATTTTTTTTGGGGGGGGGGGGGGGGGGGGGGGGGGCACACGAGGAGATTGGCTGAGTCAGGGTGGAGACCTGAGCCAACTCCTCGTGCTTACCGTGGGGAGAGTGTTACTGGTCAGGCACCGTGTTATGCGGTGGAGCGCACAGTGTCTCCAGTGCGCTATTCTAGCCCGGTGCACTCTATTCCAGCTCCTCGCATTGGCCGGGGTGGAATGGGCATCCAGCCAGGAAGGAAGGTGCCGGCTCAGCGCTCCTGGTCTCCAGTATACCTCCTTGGACCAGGATATCCTGTGCCGGCTCTGCGCACTATGTCTCTGGTGAGTCTGCACAGCCCAGTGCGTTCTGTGCCAGCAAATGCAGGGCAAAAATAAACATCCAGCCAGGACGAGTTGTGTCAGCTCTACACTCCAGACCTCCAGTGCGCCTCCAGAGTCCAGTACGTCCTGTTCCTCCTCCCCGCACTCGCCCTGAGGTGCGTGTCACCAGCCCGGTACCACCAGTTCCAGCACCACGCACCAGGCCTCCAGTGCGCCTCCAGGGTCCAGTACGCCCTGTTCCTCCTCCCCGCACTCGCCCTGAGGTGCGTGTCCCCAGCCCGGTACCACCAGTTCCGGCACCACGCACCAGGCCTACAGTGCGCCTCGGCAGTACAGAGCGTCCGGCAACAGTACCCAGTCCAGAGCGTCCGGCGACAGTACCCAGTCCAGAGCGTCCGGCGACAGTACCCAGTCCAGAGCGTCCGGCGACAGTACCCAGTCCAGAGCGTCCGACGACAGTACCCAGTCCAGAGCGTCCGGCGACAGTACCCAGTCCAGAGCGTCCGGCGACAGTACCCAGTCCAGAGCGTCCGACGACAGTACCCAGTCCAGAGCGTCCGACGACAGTACCCAGTCCAGAGCGTCCGACGACAGTACCCAGTCCAGAGCGTCCGGCGACAGTTCACAGACCGGAACCTCCAACGACGGGCCACAGTCCGGAACCTCCAACGACGGGCCACAGTCCGGAACCTCCAGCGACGGGCCACAGTCCGGAGCTTCCAGAGACGATCTCCAGTCCGGAGCCTCCAGCAACGATCTCCAGTCCGGAGCCTCCAGCGACGATCTCCAGTCCGGAGCCTGTGGCGACGGTCCCCAGCCCGGGGTCTCCGGCAATGAGCCACGGTTCAGCTCAACAAAGGCGGAGGGACCAGTGTAAAGATGGGGTGCGGCGTTCAGAACCAGAGCCGCCACCGAGGGTAGATGCCCACCCGGATCCTCCCCTATAAGTTCAGGATTACGGTCGGGAGTCCGCATCTTTGGGGGGGGGGGGGTTACTGTCACGCCCTGACCTTAGTTTTCTATGTTTTATGTATTATTTTGGTCAGGTCAGGGTGTGACGAGGGTGGGTATGCTTGTTTGTCCTGTCTAGGGTTTTTTGTATATCTAGGGGTGTTTGTTAGTCTAGGTTTATTATAGGTCTATGGTGGCCTGAATTGGTTCCCAATCAGAGACAGCTGTTTATCGTTGTCTCTGATTGGGGATCCTATTTAGGTTTCCATTTTCCATTTTGTTTTTGTGGGTTATTGTCTATGTGTAGTTGCATGTTAGCACTCAGTTATTATAGCTTTGCGTTCGTTTAGTTGTTTTTGTTAGTTTAAGTATTCTTCGTTAATTAAAGAAGAATGTATTCACATCACGCTGCGCCTTGGTCTCCTCCTTACGACGAACGTGATAGTCAGTTAAGAACAAATTCATATTTAGAATGACGGCCTACCAAAAGGCAAAAGGCCTCCTTCGGGGACGGGGGATGGGATTAAAAATAAAAAATGTATTATAAACATAGGACAAAACACACATCATGACAAGAGAGACAACACAACACTACATAAAGAGAGACCTAAGACAACAAAATAGCAAGGCAGCAACACATGACAACACAGCATGGTAGTGTAACGTCAGGTGAATGATGGGTGCAGAGTCAGGCGCAGAGAGAGCAAAAGTATTCCAGGGAAAAAACGCTTTAATTCCACAGCATGAAAACAGGAACAGGTACAAACGGGTGGTGCCAAAACACAGGCGTAAAAAACCCACAGTCCACTGTTTAAAATAAAGCTGAATAGCGGAAAACCCACAATCAAAATATCACTCACGACGTACAACATGAATACACAAAATAAGCCCGCACAAACACTAGCGGGCGAAACTAACCTAAATAGAACCTCTCCCAAAACCCTAACAAGAAACAGGTGAAAACAATTAGACAGACATAAACGAAAAGGAAAAAAGGATCGGTGGCAGCTAGTAGACCGGCGACGACGACCGCCGAGCGCCACCCGAACGGGAAGGGGAGTCACCTTCGGTGATATTCGTGACAGTACCCCCCTCCTGACGCGCGGCCCCCGCAGGGCGCCGACGCCGGCCTCGGGGACGACCCCGGGGGCGAGGCGCAGGGCGATCCGGATGGAGGCGATGGAATTCTCATAGTAAATTTGGATCCAATATATCCCCCACCGGGACCCAGCACCTCTCCTCCGGCCCGTACCCCTCCCAGTCCACAAGGTACTGCAGGCCCCTCACCCGGCGTCTGGAATCCAGTATGGACTTTATCGCGTACGCCGGGGACCCCTCTATATCCAGAGGGGGCGGAGGGACCTCCGGAACCTCACCTTCCTGCATGGGACCAGCTACCACCGGCCTGAGGAGAGACACATGAAACGAGGGGTTAATACGATAATACGAAGGAAGTAACAATCGATAACACACCTCGTTTATTCTCCTCAGGACTTTAAATGGCCCTACACACTGCGGACCCAGCTTCCGGCAGGGCAGGCGGAGGGGCAGGTTTCGGGTCGAGAGCCAGACCCTGTCCCCCGGTGCAAACACGGGGGCCTCACTGCGGTGACGGTCAGCGCTCTTCTTCTGCCGTCCACTCGCCTGACGCAAAGACTCCTGGACGGCTCTCCAGGTCTCCTTAGAGCGCTGCACCCATTCCTCCACCGCAGGAGCTTCGGTCTGGCTCTGATGCCATGGTGCCAGAACCGGCTGGTACCCCAACACACACTCAAATGGTGACATGTTGGTAGAGGAGTGGCTCAGTGAGTTCTGGGCCATCTCTGCCCAGGGGATGAATCTTGACCACTCCCCTGGCTGGTCCTGGCAATACGACCGCAGAAACTTACCCACCTCCTGGTTCACTCTGTCCACCTGCCCATTACTCTCCGGGTGATACCCCGAGGTCAGGCTGACCGAGACCCCCAAATGTTCCATAAACGCCTTCCATACTCTGGACGTGAACTGGGGACCCCGATCAGAAACGATATCCTCGGGCACCCCGTAGTGCCGGAAGACATGGGTAAATAGTGCCTCCGCAGTCTGCAGGGCCGTAGGGAGCCCGGGCAACGGGATAAGACGGCAGGACTTAGAAAACCGATCCACAACGACCAGGATAGTGGTGTTCCCCTGAGACAAGGGAAGATCAGTAAGAAAATCCACCGATAGATGGGACCACGGCCGTTGTGGAACGGGGAGGGGTTGTAATTTCCCTCGTGGCAAATGTCTAGGAGCCTTACTCTGAGCGCATACCGAACAGGAGGAGACATAGAATCGCACGTCTCTCACCAAAGTAGGCCACCAGTACTTCCCTCTAAGACTTCGCACCGTCCTTGAAATACCCGGGTGACCTGACGAGGGTAGACTATGAGCCCATCGAATCAATTGATCACGAACAGCGAGTGGCACATACCTACGACCCTCCGGGCACTGTGGAGGCGCAGGTTCCGCCCTTAGTGCCCGCTCGATGTCCGCGTCCACCTCCCATACTACCGGTGCTACCAGTTTAGCCGCCGGAATGATGGGAGTAGGATCGATGGACCTGTCATCCGTGTCGTATAGTCGGGACAGTGCGTCAGCCTTAGTATTGAGGGAACCTGGTCTATACGAAATCGTAAACCGAAATCGGGTAAAGAACATGGCCCACCTTGCCTGACGAGGATTCAGTCTCCTAGCTGATCGGATATACTCCAGATTCTGGTGGTCGGTCCAGATGAGAAAAGGGTGCTTAGCCCCCTCAAGCCAGTGTCTCCACACCTTCAGAGCCTTAACCATGGCCAACAACTCCCTATCCCCCACATCATAATTCCGCTCCGCTGGCCTGAGCTTCTTCGAAAAAAAAGCACAGGGGCGGAGCTTCGGTGGCGTACCCGAGCGCTGGGAGAGCACAGCCCCGACTCCAGCCTCGGATGCGTCCACCTCAACTATGAACGCCAAAGAGGGGTCAGGATGCGCCAACACTGGCGCGTCGGTGAACAGCGCCTTCAAACGACAGAAAGATCTCTCCGCCTCTGCGGACCACTGCAAGCGCACCGGGCCCCCCTTCAGCAGAGAGGTAATAGGGGCCGTCACCTGACCAAAACCCCGGATAAACCTCCGGTAGTAATTGGCAAACCCTAAGAACCGCTGCACCTCCTTTACCGTGGTCGGAGTCGGCCAATTACGCACGGCTTTTACGCGGTCACCCTCTATATCCACCCCCGAGCTGGAAATGCGATAACCCAGGAAGGAAACGGCTTGTTTAGAAAACTCACATTTCTCCGCCTTCACATACAGGTCATGCTCCAGCAGTCGCCCAAGAACCTTGCGCACCAGAGACACATGCGCGGCGCGTGTAGCGGAGTAGATCAAAATATCATCAATATACACCACCACACCCTGTCCGTGCAGGTCTCTGAGAATCTCGTCAACAAAGGATTGAAAGACAGCTGGAGCATTCTTTAACCCGTACGGCATAACGAGGTACTCATAATGGCCCGAAGTAGTACTAAACGCGGTTTTCCACTCATCTCCCTCCCGAATACGCACCAGATTATACGCGCTCCTGAGATCCAGTTTCGTGAAGAACCGTGCTCCGTGGAATGATTCCATCGCCGTAGCGATGAGAGGTAGTGGGTAACTAAAACCCACCGTGATGGAATTGAGACCTCGATAATCAATACACGGACGCAACCCACCATCCTTTTTCTTCACAAAAAAGAAACTCGAGGAGACGGGTGACATGGAGGGCCGAATGAATCCCTGTCCCAGAGCTTCCGTGACATATGTCTCCATAGCCAACGTCTCCTCCTGGGACAAAGGATACACATGACTCCTGGGTAGTGCAGCGTTTACCTGGAGGTTTATCACGCAATCCCCCTGTCGATGGGGTGGTAATTGGGTCGCCTTCTTTTTACTGAAAGCGATAGCCAAATCGGCATACTCAGCGGGAATGCGCACGGTGGAAACCTGGTCTGGACTCTCCACCGTTGTCGCACCGATGGAAACTCCTACCCACCTGCCTGAACACTCATCAGACCACCCCTGTAGAGCTCCCTGTTTCCACGAAATCGTCGGATTGTGAATAGCCAGCCAGGGAATCCCCAGCACCACCGGAAACGCAGGTGAATCGATAAGAAACAGACTAATCCGTTCCTTATGATTCCCCTGCGTAATCATCTCCAAAGGAATTGTGACCTCCCTGACCAGCCCTGACCCTAATGGTCGACTATCTAAAGAGTGCACAGGGAAAGGGGGGTCTACCTTAACTAGCGGAATCCTCAACCTCTTAGCGAGTCCGCGATCAATAAAATTCCCCGCTGCGCCTGAATCGACTAGCGCCTTATGCTGGAGAGATGGGAAAAACCTTAGGAAAAAGATTAACAAAAACATGTGACCAACAGGAAGCTCTGGGAGAGTGTGGTGCTGACTCACCTGAGGTGACCGAGGAGTGTTCTGCCTGCCCTCTCGATTCCCAGATGGACTCCTCCAGCACCGACCTGAAGTGTGTCCTCTCCGGCCACAATGGGTGCAGGAGGAGCCTCCTCCTCCGGTCTCCCTAGACGCAGCCCCTCCTAGCTCCATAGGAATGGGAGCGGGGGGGGGGCAGGAGGTAGAACTGACAGGACCCTCTCAGAACGTCCGCGAGCAGCCAGCAGATGGTCTAGCCGTATTGACATGTCGATCAACTCATCCAAGCTAAGCGTAGCGTCCCGACAAGCCAGCTCTCTGCGGACGTCCTCCCTTAGGCTACACCTGTAGTGGTCTATCAGGGCCCTGTCGTTCCACCCTGCTCCAGCAGCCAAAGTACGGAAATCCAGCGCAAAATCCTGCGTGCTCCTCGTCCCCTGCCGGAGATGGAACAACCTCTCACCCGCCGCTCTTCCATCCGGGGGATGATCAAATACAGCCCGGAAACGGCGGGTGAACTCCAGGTAGTGACCCCTCGCTGAATCGGGTCCATTCCATACGGCGTTGGCCCACTCCAGGGCCCTACCCGACAGGCAGGAAACGAGGACACTCACGCTCTCCTCGTCCGAGGGAGCAGGCCGAATGGTGGCCAGGTAGAGTTCAAGTTGTAGTAGAAATCCCTGGCAACCGGCCGCTGCTCCATCGTACTCCCTCGGAGGCGTGATGCGCAGGACGCTGGCACTGGCTCCCGCTGGAGGAGATGGTAGTGTTGCTGGTGGGAGGGTAAGTGGGGTAGTAGGGAGACCACTCCTCTCCCAGCGATCCATCCTCTCCATCATCTGATCCATTGCCGAACCAATGCGATGTAGGATAGATGTATGATGCTGGACTCTCTCCTCCATCGTGGGGAGAAGGGTGGTCGCTGCCTCTGCTGACTCCATCAGAGGGTGCGGGCTTCTGTAACGTCAGGTGAATGATGGGTGCAGAGTCAGGCGCAGAGAGAGCAAAAGTATTCCAGGGAAAAAACGCTTTAATTCCACAGCATGAAAACAGGAACAGGTACAAACGGGTGGTGCCAAAACACAGGCGTAAAAAACCCACAGTCCACTGTTTAAAATAAAGCTGAATAGCGGAAAACCCACAATCAAAATATCACTCACGACGTACAACATGAATACACAAAATAAGCCCGCACAAACACTAGCAGGCGAAACTAACCTAAATAGAACCTCTCCCAAAACCCTAACAAGAAACAGGTGAAAACAATTAGACAGACATAAACGAAAAGGAAAAAAGGATCGGTGGCAGCTAGTAGACCAGCGACGACGACCGCCGAGCGACACCCGAACGGGAAGGGGAGTCACCTTCGGTGATATTCGTGACAGGTAGCAACATAACATGACAACAACATGGTAGCAACACAACATGGTAGCAACACAACATGGTAGCAGCACAAAACATGGTACAAACATTATTGGGCACAGACAACAGCACAAAGGGAAAGAAGGTAGAGACAACAAAACATCCGCAAAACATCCACAACTGTCAGTAAGAGTGTCCATGATTGTCTTTGAATGAAGAGATTGAGATAAAACTGTCCAGTTTGAGTGTTTGTTGCAGCTCGTTTCAGTCGTTAGCTGCAGCGAACTGAAAAGACGAGCGACCCAGGGATGTGTGTGCTTTCGGGACCTTAAACAGAATGTGACTGGCAGAACGGGTGTTGTATGTGTAGGATGGGGGCTGAAGGAGATATCTCAGATAGGGGGGAGTGAGGCCTAAGAGGATTTTATAAATAAGTATACAGAGATGACCAGTTTACAGAGGAGTATAGAGTGCAGTGATGTGTCCTATAAGGAGCATTGGTGGCAAATCTGATGGCCGAATGGTATAGAACATCTAGCCGCTCGAGAGCACCCTTACCTGCCGATCTATAAATGATGTCTCCGCAATCTAACATGTGTAGGATCATCTGAATCAGGCTTAGTTTGGCAGCTGGGGTGAAAGAGGAGTGATTATGATAGAGGAAACCAAGTCTAGATTTAACTTTAGCCTGCAGCTTTGATATGTGCTGAGAGAAAGATCGTCTATCCATACTCCCAAGTACTTGTATGAGGTGACTACCTCAAGCTCTAAACCTTCAGAGGTAATAATAACACCTGTGGGAAGAGGGGCGTTCTTCTTACCAAACCACATAACCTTTGTTTTGGAGGTGTTCAGAACAAGGTTAAGGGTGGAGAAAGCTTGTTGGACACTAAGAAAGCTTTGTTGTAGAGCATTTAACACAATATTCGGGGAGAGGCCAGCTGAATATAAGACTGTATCATCTGCATATAAATGGATGAGAGAGCTTCCTACTGCCTGAGCTATGTTGTTGATGTAAATTGAGAAGAGCGTGGGGCTTAGGGTTGAACCTTGGGCTACTTCCTTGGTGACAGGTAGTGGCTGAGACAGAAGATTTTCTGACTTTATACACTGCAGGTAGTTAGCAAACCAGGCCAAAGACCACTCAGAGACACCAATACTCCTTACCCGGCCCACAAGAATGGAATGGTCTAGCATATCAAAAGCTTTGGCCAAGTCAATAAAAATAGCAGCATTGAGGACATTTAAGAAGATAGGTATACAGATTGCATACAGGGTGGCTTGGCATACAGTATTAACTCTACAGTGGATAATTTTTTAAATTGTAAATCTGCATAGTATTTGTAAAAAGACCCCTTCCTTCTGCTGTCATTAATGGCATAGGTACCAGTACTGTACTTAATAAAGTGTTACTGTAAACTACAAAGATTAGATTTTTGTGTCATTCCGCCATTTCAATGGACATTTTTACTGGATTTTGCATTGGTTAGGTCGGCACTCTCTCCCATTTATAAAATTCCATGACCAAAACTGGTAACCAGATTTTCATTATAAACAATTCCATTTTCTGCAAGAACGAACATTAAAGAAAATCATGAACTCAATAAAAGGATGTTTGGACAGGATAAAAAAAAAAAAAATTGTTCTGTAAACCTGGTTAGAGGTTTAGATTGAATTCACCCGACAACATCACATCTCAATAGGCCACTCTGTCACAACAGAATCAGAAGTATCATTGACTAATGTGTGTGTTGTTTTCTTGTTTACATTTTGCGGTGTGTTGCTACGAACAATAGAGGAACGTTCCCAAGTGGTGACACAGCTTCCTTCCTGTGTGTCAGATGAGTGTACTCTCTAGATGTAGGTTGCAAAAAAAATCTGAATATACTTCACTACACTTTTCTCCCACCCAAAAGGACCAAGCTGAGGCTGCAGTGTCAACATGGCCCTCCGATTTGCAGGTGAGAGGTCTCCAACACACCTTGCAGATATGAATTACTTCTACATCAGCATTTATACACACACTGACAAACACAGTGTGATATCAAAACTGATATCCATATTCACAACAGTCTGAGTTTCACTCTGGGTCGATGAGTTAACATCTCAGTGAGTCAGAGATGGTAAATGTGGTATATAAAAGCTTGACATTTCAATGTGAAATTCACCAAAGATGCCACCGTTATGCCACCGTTATGCCACCGTTATGCACTCATGTTAACCTAGATAGTAAGCCTTGAGTGTACCAGATAACAAAAGTCAAATATAATCTTCAGTCTGCATAAAGAGATGCGCTATTACAAATTTGAGTCACTCATTTCCTGTTTCCTGTCAGGAAGGTGTTAGATCCTGTATAGATCGATGGTAGTGAAACGTTTTCTTTTTTTTAAATCTTTTTTTTTTAAATAGAAATGTACAACATGGAACACACAAAACAAACCCAAACACAGTTACATACCATTGCACATTCACCCAAATGACAAAGTTTCTTATTTGTCTACTTACCTTGTAAGCAGTATGGACAGACCAGTGACATGGTTTGAAATGACTTTGGGCATGTATTTTAAAGGCGTACTATAATTTCCATTGGTTTTTGGTTTTATATGTTGGTAGTTTGATGAATGTAAAGTGTTCTTGGTGTGCACGCTCACAAAGCACTTCCTTAAACATAATACCTTGCACACATTTCCCAATACTTGGTTGACTACATTGAAGAGATTGGTGTCAATTCCAAGCACTTTACCCTGGAATATACTGTATCACTCCTCACCTCTCCGTTCTGGCACAAATAATAGGGCATGGTTTTGTTTCTTAACTGTTGTTCACTGTATGGTTGTACTGTTTATTTCTGTGGTAGTGTTTGTTTGTCGGTGTGGTTGTGTTGTTGTGTTGTGTTTTGTTTCACCCGCCTTCGAATGGGATGATAAACGAGTGTACTGACTCTCTGTGGTCATAAAAAAAAAACATTGCACTTATCGCAAGAGTAGGGGTGTTAACCCTGGTGTCCTCGCTATATTCCCAAACCGGACCCATTTCAATCATGGCCAACTAATCATCCCCCTGATTCCCAATTGGAATATATCTCTCCTCACCTCTCCACCTGATAGCTTAAGTGCTGTGAGCGTTCTGGAACAAATTGCAGCCGTGCATCACCTTAGGGTGCTACACATTGGTGGTGGAAGAGGTGAGTTTCCCCCTACAGCACTTTGAGCATCTGGAAAAGTGCTATATAAATGCAATCAGTTATCAGTTTTTTTCTGTCAATCACACCAAAATTAAAATGACCAATAACTAGATAAGATTACATTATAAATATTCAGCTATGCAGCTATACATGGTAATGTGTTGCTTTTCCAGATTCCTACAATGACAGTTTATAGTAAGTTTTCCATCACAAAGCTAGAACATTATCAACATAATCGTCAGTGAGATGGAATTCCTATTGTAAGAGTCACAACACAGACAAGAAACAGCATAGAACTGATGCTGCAGGTTAGAGCTTGTATGAAGGAGAATGAAGGCAGATTTCTTCTTGGGATGTTATACAGTTTAAATAGATAAGCAATTCAATTATGTGTGTGCATGCATCTAGCATGGCTGTGTGTGTGTGTGTGTGTGTGTGTGTGTGTGTGTGTGTGTGTGTGTGTGTGTGTGTGTGTGTGTGTGTGTGTGTGTGTGTGTGTGTGTGTGTGTGTGTGTGTGTGTGTGTGTGTGTGTGTGTGTGTGTGTGTGTGTGTGTGTGTGTGTTCTTTCGTATTAATTTCTTGGTAAATGCCGACACCTCTTATATGAAGTCTCTCCTTCAATGGAATGGAGGATGGGTTGTCCTGCTGTACATATAGAACTGCGCTATCCCCACACACAGCAATAAACAGAGAGAGGGGGAGAGATCATTGAAACAACAAGAGAGAAAAAGAGAGAGAGAGACAGAGGAGGAAGTGGTGCATCACTGGGAATCTTAATAAGGTACGCATTTTTATTTTTTATTTAACTAGGCAATCAGTTAAGAACAAATTCTTATTTACAATGATGACCTGCCCCAGCCTAACCCTCCCCTAACCCGGACGACGGTGGTCCAATTGTGAGCCGCCCTATGGGACTCCAGATCACGGCCGGTTGTGATACAGCCCGGGATCAAACCAGGGTCTGTAGTGACGCCTCTAGCACTGCATGAGGCTATTATACTAGCTGGAAATGTATTTTAGACTGACTGCATGTCTTAGATTTACTGTGATTGATATATCAATCTAAATAAAAATATGTAAATAATAATGTTAAATGAAATATGAATACATTTAGTCAATTACAGTACATACATAGCAAAAATTGGAAAATCAATTCAATTAAACATGCAATCATGTAATCATGCAGTAAGAGTGTATTTTGCCACCAGGGCTTGAGAATATATTTTACCAATACACAATATAGTAATTATACAATAGTACAGGGATACCAGTGACAAACACATATTAGCAGTTGATATTGCACAACCTAAAACTGCTTATGTCATTAAGTTTTTATCTTCAATATTTTTGTAAACAAATTATTATTATGTTAGGCAAAAACAGTGACTACCTCTAATGAAAACAAAAACGAAATATTGGGTGTGTGAATCTCTCTAGTGGTCAAAGCCTGTACTCTGCAAGATGAAAGACAATTGTGTAAAGTTCACATTTTAAAAAGCAGGTAACATAGCTTTATTTGACTGCCTCTTCCACATGACACCGTCTGACCTGGACACCTGTTGGTCCACCATGATCTTTTCCACTGAAATACACATGCTGTTCTTTGAAATGTGTTTGTAATACGTTGCTACCTTGTCAGGGTGAACTTGAGACAATATTTATTTTGTTCTTCGATTCCGCATGGCAAGCATAATGGTGTTAGGTTACTTTCATTTGGCTATTGGACATTGTGTTGAAGCTTTTCCATTTCCAATGGAAGTTAAGAAGTTGGTTTGTGAAATCAGATACTATTACTACTATTACTGCCACTGCTGCTACCACTACCACTACTACTACTACTTCTTGACCATGACTACTACTACTACTACTACTACTACTACCACTACCACCACTACCAATACTACCACCACTACTTCTACCACAACCACTACCACTACACCTACTACTAGTACTACTACTACTACTACCACCACTACTTCTACCACTACTGCTATTACTACTACTACCACTACCACCAATACTACTTCTACCACTACTACTACTACTACTAATACTACTACTACCACTATCACTACTACTACTACTACTACTACTACTACTACCACCACTACTACTACTACTACTACCACCCCCACGACCGTGACTACTGCCACTGCTGCTACCGCTACCACTACCACTACTACAACTACCATGACCATGACTACTACTACTACTGTTACTACCACCACTACTACTACAACCACTACCACTACTTCTACCACCACTACTACAACCACTACCACTACCACTACTACTACTACTACCACCACTACTTCTACTACAACCACTACCACTACCACTACTACTACTACTTCTACCACTACTTCTACAACCACTACTACAACCACTACAACTACCACTACTACCACCACTACTTCTACCACTACTACAACCACTACCACCACTACTACTACTACTACTACTACTTCTACCACTACCACTACTTCTACCACCACTACTACAACCACTACCACTACTACCACTACTTCTACCACTACTGCTATTACCACTTCCACTACCACTACCACTACGACTACCACCACCACTACTTCTACCACTACTACAACCACTACCACTACTACTACTTCTACCACTACTACTAATGAAAATAAAGTAATAACAATCCAGGGACACTCTTAGAATTAGTGGTGACTTGAGGAACCCTGGAGATCCTCAAGGAACCATTGCAAGTCAATGGTTCATATTTGCACCTTTGGTTATTTGAGGGATTCTTGGAGGAATCTTTATTGGTTCAATGTAGCAGTGGGTTCCTGTCGGATCCCTGGAGTGGAGGCGTGGCTTAGTAGGGGCATGGCTTTAAGCTAGATCTTTTTGAGTAAATGTAGTTCTTATTCATCTGTTCTGTTGTATTGTCGTCACATGTTAAGGCTGAACACTAACAGTGTATATGTTCCTCAAAAGCCTATGCAAATCCCAAAGTTGGAATAGTTACCATTTTATTACTGTATGTAATCAGCAATGTTAATATGATTCATATTATATTAGAATATGTAATATGCATAAATATTCAGGGAACATTATAATTTGCAGTGTACAAACTTAACATGATGAACAGGAATGACATTTACGGGTGACCAAAAATAACTATCTGAAAGCCATGCCTCCAAAAAGCCACATCTCCATTCTGCCACCTCTACAATATATTATTAAAAAAAGGTTCAAAATTGAACCCCTCCCATCACAAAAAGATTCCCGTTTGAACTTTTACACAGGGGTTCCCTTTTTAAGTGGGGTTCCTCAAGGAACATTTTTCAACTGAAAAGGTTCTGCCAGTGTGGCAACCCAAAAGGTTCTTCCAGGCACCTTTACTTCTAAGAGTGTAGATAATAATGATAGTTAGAATATCTTTATTTAAAAAAAATCATACTTTGCTCCCTAAGCTCTAAAAACAGATAGGGACTGTAGTGATGCCAGACTATAGAGCATGTCAGTGGAGAAAATACTCGTACCATTCATTCAGACCCACAACACTGGGGTAATCCAATTTCTCTGGCAATTCTCCAACAATTGAATTGATCAGCTGGTCTAGAGGCACTCTAATTGAGACATGGAGGGTTAAGAGGAGGGTAACAGGAAGAGGAGCATTAATCTTTTGACTATGATAAGTGACGTGTGGACAGGCAGATGCTGAGGGGGAAGCAGTCTAATGCTCAACAGAACTATAGGGAAGGTTACTGTATAGGGTGGTGTGTGTGTGTGTGTGTGTGTGTGTGTGTGTGTGTGTGTGTGTGTGTGTGTGTGTGTGTGTGTGTGTGTGTGTGTGTGTGTGTGTGTGTGTGTGTGTGTGAATATGGGTGAGTGAATGCCGATGGTTGTCTAGAGGGTGGTGGGCTAAGTGGTGACTCACTCTAGCAATAAGCAAGAGACTTTGGAGGGATCTCAGGCTGTCACACAAATAACAAAAATCAATTAGTGTAGGTCTGGAATATGGTCCAAAATCAAGCACCATATATCAATTAAGATATAGAGTACCAGTCAAACGTTTGGACCTACCTACTCAGTCAAGGGTATTTCTTTATTTTTACTATTTTCTACATTACATACTAATAGTGAGGACATCAAAACTATGAAATAACACAAATGGAATCATGTAGTAACCAAAAAAGGGTTACACAAATCAAAATATATTTTAGATTTTAGATTCTTCAAAAAACAGCCACCTTTTGCCTTTATGACAGCTTTGCACACTCTTGGCATTCTCTCAACCAGCTTCACCGGGAATGCTTTTCTAACTGTCTTGAAGGAGTTCCCCCATATGCTGAGCACTTGTTGGCTGTTTTTCCTTCACTCTGCATTCCAACTCATCCCAAACTATCTCAATTGGGTTGAGGTCGGGTGATTGTAAAGGCCAGGTCATCTGATGCAGCACTCCATCACGCTCCTTCTTGGTCAAATAGCCCTTACACAGCCTGGAGGGGTGTTGGGTCATTGTCCTGTTGAAAAACAAATGATAGTTCCACTAAGCACAAACCAGATGGTATTGCGTATCGCTGCAAAATAGTGTGGTTGCCATGCTGGTTAAGTGTGCCTTGAATTCTAAATAAATCACAGACAGTGTCACCAGCAAAGCACCCCCACACCATCACACCTCCTCCTCCATGCTTTACAGTGGGAATTACACATGCGGAGATCATCCGTTCACCTACTCTGTGTCTCACAAAGACACGGCAGTTGGAACCAAAAATCGCACATTTGGACTTATCAGACCAAAGGACAGATTTCCACCGGTCTAATGTCCATTGCTCGTGTTTCTTGGCCCAAGTAAGTCTCTTCTTATTATTGGTGTCCTTTAGTAGTGGTTTCTTTGCAGCAATTCGACCATGAAGGCCTGATTCACGCAGTCTCCTCTGAACAGTTGCTGTCGAGATGTGTCTGTTACTTGAACTCTGTGAAGCATTTATTTGGGCTGCAATTTATGAGGCTGGTAACTCTAATGAACTTATCCTCTGCAGCAGAGGTAACTCTAGGTCTTCCTTTCCTGTGGCGGTCCTCATGAGAACCAGTTTTATCACAATGCTTGATGGTTTTGCGACTGGACTTGAAGAACTCTAAAAGTTCATGAAATTTTCCGATTTGACTGACCTTCATGTCGTAAAGTAATGATGGACTGTCATTTCTCTTTGTTTATTTGAGCTGTTCTTGCCATAATATGGACTTGGTCTTTTACCAAATAGGGCTATCTTCTGTATACCACCCCTACCTTGTCACAACACAACTGATTGGCTCAAATGCATTAAGAAGGAAAGAAATTCCACAAATTAACAAGGAACACCTGTTAATTGAA
Source organism: Salvelinus fontinalis (assembly GCF_029448725.1). NCBI lineage: Eukaryota > Metazoa > Chordata > Actinopteri > Salmoniformes > Salmonidae > Salvelinus > Salvelinus fontinalis. Next base: position 42,105,741 of record NC_074685.1, read on the forward strand.
ATGCATTCCAAGTGACTACCTCATGAAGCTGGTTGAGAGAATGCCAAGAGTGTGCAAAGCTGTCATAAAGGCAAAAGGTGGCTATTTTGAAGAATCTAAAATATAAAATATATTTTGATTTGTTTTACACCTTTTTGGTTACTACATGATTCCATATGTGTTATTTCATAGTTCTGATGTCTTTACTATTATTTTACAATGTAGAAAATCCCTGGAATTAATAGGTGTGTCCAAAGTTTCGACTGGTGCTGTATATCGATATGGACTGTTCAGTATTTCCTTTTAGTGAAGAGTTATCACATATTTTGAATATTTACTTTTCCCCTACTCAAGGATACCAATAATGTACATTTTTTCCCCATAAATGTCCATTTGCAAATGTCTGATGTATCAAGTAAGTGTTTCGAATGATCACTTATGTTGTCACACACACTCAATAGTGAGACCAAAAGATACAGGAAGAAATGCATGGTATGAAACACGAGTAAATACAACAATTACTGTAGTTTTTAAAGGTAAAAAACTACTACATGATACATTCCAACAGATAATCTGGCACGATAATCACTAATGTTGACTCTTGTTTCTGTTGCAGTTCAGCGGAAGAACAAAACAATGACAGGTGAGTAAATATTTTTCCACTATTATTCCACTACATCAGACATTATTGTTCTCTATGCCAAAGGATTTATTTTTGTCCCTCCTTTTTTTTGCTTTTCATAGACAACCCTATTTACTAGCTACATCATTAACTAGTCTTGTTATTCTGTTAGTGTAACAGTATAACTTTAAACCGTCCCCTCGCCCCGACACGGGCGCGAACCAGGGACCCTCTGCACACATCAGCAACTGACACCCACGAAGCGTCGTTACCCATCGCTCCACAAAAGCCGCGGCCCTTGCAGAGCAAGGTGCAACACTACTTCTAGGTTTCAGAGCAAGTGACGTAACTGATTGAAATGCTAGTAGCGCGTACCCGCTAACTAGCTAGCCATTTCACATCCGTTACATTAGCTAACCTCAATCAAACATAACTTCAATATGGTTGTACCTTGAAGGAAGAATATTTTCCTTTGAACTGTAAAGAAGTTTAAAGATGAATGATTTTCAGGGAAAATATCAAATGATTTCAGTCTAACTGTGGCTGTGAGGGATGTTTAAAAAATTGTTTTACTGCTTAGTTATAGTAATTGGACACCACAATCTCTAATACCGGTTAACTTGTGTGTGTGTGTGTGTGTCTTCCAGACTGTGGTTTTGAGAGGGAGTTTGTGGATGCTCATAATGACTATCGCAGGAAGCATGGTGCCCCGCCCCTAGCGCTGAGCAGAGACCTATGTAACTCTGCCCAGAAATGGGCAGACCATCTTCTGTCAATCAAAAGCCTGAAGCACAGCTCCACCAATCACGGAGAAAACCTTTACTACGCATACAGCTCAACCCCCAAAAAACCTGTTGGTGAGCATGTCAGAAGAAAAAAAAGGGAAAAAAATAAAAAATATCTAATAAATTCTTTATTGTGCAATACATTGAATATGTTACATCTGCTCCTGCCATGCCCTCTACTTCTCATCCTGTCTCCCTAACCTGCCGCCACTCCCCTAGTGCTCTCTCCCTCTCTCTCTCTCTCTCTCTCTCTCTGTGTGTATGTGGTTTTGTGAGTGGAGACAGGTGTGCTGGAGGCAGAGCAGATCCCCACCAGCTGCAACCTGTTCCATAATCAAGTCCTCTACAAATACTCAACCCTGCCATTTCCACACTGCCCGTTTGTAGCCTCTGCTCAGTCAGTCTGCGGTTCATTGTTCCTGCATAGCGCTTGTTATCCTGTTGTGCATGGTTTTCCTTAGCCTGACGCTGCTTTTCACTCCGCTACAGTTCCGTCCACTCGGACTCTGGTCCCTGCCTCCAGTCCCTCGTCTTGTCAGTCCTGCTTCCCTGCCCTGTACCCCATCTCCCCCCGCTTTTCAATAAATACCTTAGTTACCTTATCCTGTCTCCTCGTCTGAGTCTGCACTTGGGTTCACCTGCTCCGCTCTGCGTAACATAATATGCAGCAGAGCTCAACTAGTGGAAAGTACAGTATTGAATAGAGCCTACAGTGGATATTTTGTGTACACAACTTATCCTCTCCATTTATTAACTAGCATATGCAGACTGATTTTGAGCGGATAATTTTTCTGAATGCTCATTTGATAACAAATTGGTTCCGCTTTTTATCTTTTTCTGATTGTATTTTAAAAGGGAAGGATGCAGTGGACAGTTGGTACAGTGAAATCAAAGATTACCACTTCAATAAGCCTGGCTTCAGCTCGGGTACAGGTGAGATACACAATCGGCAGACTCTAGGGTAAAACAGGTGTGTACTGCCACCACAATAAAAACAAAGTTATTTCTGGAGTTTAACCTTGCCAATGAATCACCTGTTTATTTGGATTCATTTCATAGACCACATCTGACTCTATTTCCAATCACTGACAGTGTCCAAATAGGCCTCCTACAGTACCTGTTGCTCTCCATCGTCGACATACTGAGCGTATACATATACTGACTTCTATACTAACAGTGCCCCCTGCTGTTGTTTCCAGGTCACTTCACCCAGGTGGTTTGGAAGGACTGCAGCGAGGTAGGTGTGGGTCTGGCCACAGATGGGCAAACGATCTTTGTAGTGGGCCAGTACCACCCAGCTGGCAACATGTGCAACGCGGGCTACTTTGAGAAGAATGTCCTACCACTGGGTAGCTCCACCTCTAGCGCCCCCAAATGTTTCCCCACAGGTAACAAACACATCATTGATTGGTTGCAATGATTGGTGAACAAAAATTGGAAAAGACAATTATATTTAAATCCCATACAACAGCCCAGTTACGATTGTCTCTCGGCAAATAAGCTACTGCTAAAGATAAACTAGGTATTTCTGAATGAACCCATTTTATGACACAGCATCGGATACCTCAATCTCTCAACTGACAAATATATTTTCTTTCTTACAGCCGGAGAAGGAGGGGGCCTGAGTGTACTCCAGTCTAAAATTGCCAGATCCTCTTCACCTGCATATAAGGCTCCTCCTCAGGCGAACGGCACTGGTGAGATGTTTTAAATTAATTTTCAGTAAATGTCTCCCATTATGTAAAGAAAACATAATATTGGATAGGTAGTAGGCCTAATTTTGCCCTCTGAATTTTGGCCATAAATCTTACAGCCATACAATCCTTTCAAATACTCGCAAGTGTCTTGGTCGTTAGTAGTTGGAACAAGTATTTCAACTTAACGTCCATCCATCTGTCTGTCTGTCTGCTTGCTCTAAGACCTGGGCCAGTTCCACAGAGACTTCCTACGGGCGTTTAACAACCAGCGGACTACTACCACTATCACTACTACTACCACCACCACTTCTACCACTACCACTACTACTACTACTACTACCACCCCCACGACCGTGACTACTGCCACTGCTGCTACCGCTACCACTAGCACTACTACTACTACCATGACTACTACTTTCGTTTCTTAACTGTTGTTCACTGTATGGTTGTACTGTTTATTTCTGTGGTAGTGTTTGTTTGTCGGTGTGGTTGTGTTGTTGTGTTGTGTTTTGTTTCACCCGCCTTTCGAATGGGATGATAAACGAGTGTACTGACTCTCTGTGGTCATAAAAAAAAAACATTGCACTTATCGCAAGAGTAGGGGTGTTAACCCTGGTGTCCTCGCTATATTCCCAAACCGGACCCATTTCCATCATGGCCAACTAATCATCCCCCTGATTCCCAATTGGAATATATCTCTCCTCACCTCTCCACCTGATAGCTTAAGTGCTGTGAGCGTTCTGGAACAAATTGCAGCCGTGCATCACCTTAGGGTGCTACACATTGGTGGTGGAAGAGGTGAGTTTCCCCCTACAGCACTTTGAGCATCTGGAAAAGTGCTATATAAATGAAATCAGTTATCAGTTTTTTTCTGTCAATCACACCAAAATTAAAATGACCAATAACTACTTAAGATTACACTATAAATATTCAGCTATGCAGCTATACATGGTAATGTGTTGCTTATCCAGATTCCTACAATGACAGTTTATAGTAAGTTTTCCATCACAAAGCCAGAACATTATCAACATAATCGTCAGTGAGATGGAATTCCTATTGTAAGAGTCACAACACAGACAAGAAACAGCATAGAACTGATGCTGCAGGTTAGAGCTTGTATGAAGGAGAATGAAGGCAGATTTCTTCTTGGGATGTTATACAGTTTAAATAGATAAGCAATTCAATTATGTGCGTGCATGCATCTAGCATGGCTGTGTGTGTGTGTGTGTGTGTGTGTGTGTGTGTGTGTGTGTGTGTGTGTGTGTGTGTGTGTGTGTTCTTTCGTATTAATTTCTTGGTAAATGCCTCCACCTCTTATATGAAGTCTCTCCTTCAATGGAACGGAGGATGGGTTGTCCTGCTGTACATATAGAACTGCGCTATCCCCACACACAGCAATAAACAGAGAGAGGGGGAGAGATCAGTGAAACAACAAGAGAGAAAAAGAGAGAGAGAGACAGAGGAGGAAGTGGTGCGTCACTGGGAATCTTAATAAGGTACCCATTTTTTTATTTTATTTAACTAGGCAATCAGTTAAGAACAAATTCTTATTTACAATGATGACCTGCCCCAGCCTAACCCTCCCCTAACCCGGACGACGCTGGGCCAATTGTGAGCCGCCCTATGGGACTCCGGATCACGGCCGGTTGTGATACAGCCCGGGATCAAACCAGGGTCTGTAGTGACGCCTCTAGCACTGCATGAGGCTATTATACTAGCTGGAAATGTATTTTAGACTGACTGCATGTCTTAGATTTACTGTGATTGATATATCAATCTAAATAAAAATATGTAAATAATAATGTTAAATGAAATATGAATACATTTAGTCAATTACAGTACATACATAGCAAAAATTGGAAAATCAATTCAATTAAACATGCAATCATGTAATCATGCAGTAAGAGTGTATTTTGCCACCAGGGCTTGAGAATATATTTTACCAATACACAATATAGTAATTATACAATAGTACAGGGATACCAGTGACAAACACATATTAGCAGTTGATATTGCACAACCTAAAACTGCTTATGTCATTAAGTTTTTATCTTCAATATTTTTGTAAACAAATTATTATTATGTTAGGCAAAAACAGTGACTACCTCTAATGAAAACAGAAACGAAATATTGGGTGTGTGAATCTCTCTAGTGGTCAAAGCCTGTACTCTGCAAGATGAAAGACAATTGTGTAAAGTTCACATTTTAAAAAGCAGGTAACATAGCTTTATTTGACTGCCTCTTCCACATGACACCGTCTGACCTGGACACCTGTTGGTCCACCATGATCTTTTCCACTGAAATACACATGCTGTTCTTTGAAATGTGTTTGTAATACGTTGCTACCTTGTCAGGGTGAACTTGAGACAATATTTATTTTGTTCTTCGATTCCACATGGCAAGCATAATGGTGTTAGGTTACTTTCATCTTTGACTATTGGACATTGTGTTGAAGCTTTTCCATTTCCAATGAAAGTAAAGGTTGGTTTGTGAAATCAGATACTATTACTACTATTACTGCCACTGCTGCTACCACTACTACTACTACTTCTTGACCATGACTACTACTACTACTACTACCACCACTACTACTACCACTACTACTTCTACCACAACCACTACCACTACACCTACTACTAGTACTACTACTACTACTATCACAACTACTTCTACCACTACTGCTATTACTACTACCACTACTACTACTGCTACTACGACCACTACCACCAATAATACTTCTACCACTACTACTACTATCACTACTACTACTACTACTACTACTACTACTACTACTAGTAGTAGTTCCTCAAGAGCCTATGCAAATCCCAAAGTTGGAATAGTTACCATTTTATTACTGTATGTAATCAGCAATGTTAATATGATTCATATTATATTAGAATATGTAATATGCAAAAAATATTCATGGAACATTATAATTTGCAGTGTACAAACTTAACATGATGAACAGGAATGACATTTACGGGTGACCAAAAATAACTATCTGAAAGCCATGCCTCCAAAAAGCCACATCTCCAATCTGCCACCTCTACAATATATTATTAAAAAAAGGTTCAAAATTGAACCCGTCCCATCACAAAAAGATTCCCGTTTGAACTTTTACACAGGGGTTCCCTTTCAGTGGGGTTCCTCAAGGAACATTTTTCAACTGAAAAGGTTCTGCCAGTGTGGCAACCCAAAAGGTTCTTCCAGGCACCTTTACTTCTAAGAGTGTAGATAATAATGATAGTTAGAATATCTTTATTTAAAAAAAATCATACTTTGCTCCCTAAGCTCTAAAAACAGATAGGGACTGTAGTGATGCCAGACTATAGAGCATGTCAGTGGAGAAAATACTCGTACCATTCATTCAGACCCACAACACTGGGGTAATCCAATTTCTCTGGCAATTCTCTAACAATTGAATTGATCAGCTGGTCTAGAGGCACTCTAATTGAGACATGGAGGGTTAAGAGGAGGGTAACAGGAAGAGGAGCATTAATCTTTTGACTATGATAAGTGACGTGTGGACAGGCAGATGCTGAGGGGGAAGCAGTCTAATGCTCAACAGAACTATAGGGAAGGTTACTGTATAGGGTGGTGTGTGTGTGTGTGTGTGTGTGTGTGTGTGTGTGTGTGTGTGTGTGTGTGTGTGTGTGTGTGTGTGTGTGTGTGTGTGTGTGTGTGTGTGTGTGTGTGTGTGTGTGTGTGTGAATATGGGTGAGTGAATGCCGATGGTTGTCTAGAGGGTGGTGGGCTAAGTGGTGACTCACTCTAGCAATAAGCAAGAGACTTTGGAGGGATCTCAGGCTGTCACACAAATAACAAAAATCAATTAGTGTAGGTCTGGAATATGGTCCAAAATCAAGCACCATATATCAATTAAGATATAGAGTACTAGTCAAACGTTTGGACCTATCTACTCAGTCAAGGGTTTTTCTTTATTTTTTACTATTTTCTACATTACAGACTAATAGTGAGGACATCAAAACTATGAAATAACACAAATGGAATCATGTAGTAACCAAAAAAGGGTTACACAAATCAAAATATATTTTAGATTTTAGATTCTTCAAAAAACAGCCACCTTTTGCCTTTATGACAGCTTTGCACACTCTTGGCATTCTCTCAACCAGCTTCACCGGGAATGCTTTTCTAACTGTCTTGAAGGAGTTCCCCCATATGCTGAGCACTTGTTGGCTGTTTTTCCTTCACTCTGCATTCCAACTCATCCCAAACTATCTCAATTGGGTTGAGGTCGGGTGATTGCAAAGGCCAGGTCATCTGATGCAGCACTCCATCACGCTCCTTCTTGGTCAAATAGCCCTTACACAGCCTGGAGGGGTGTTGGGTCATTGTCCTGTTGATAAACAAATGATAGTTCCACTAAGCACAAACCAGATGGTATTGCGTATCGCTGCAAAATAGTGTGGTTGCCATGCTGGTTAAGTGTGCCTTGAATTCTAAATAAATCACAGACAGTGTCACCAGCAAAGCACCCCCACACCATCACACCTCCTCCTCCATGCTTCACAGTGGGAATTACACATGCGGAGATCATCCGTTCACCTACTCTGTGTCTCACAAAGACACGGCAGTTGGAACCAAAAATTGCACATTTGGACTTATCAGACCAAAGGACAGATTTCCACCGGTCTAATGTCCATTGCTCGTGTTTCTTGGCCCAAGTAAGTCTCTTCTTATTATTGGTGTCCTTTAGTAGTGGTTTCTTTGCAGCAATTCGACCATGAAGGCCTGATTCACGCAGTCTCCTCTGAACAGTTGCTGTTGAGATGTGTCTGTTACTTGAACTCTGTGAAGCATTTATTTGGGCTGCAATTTATGAGGCTGGTAACTCTAATGAACTTATCCTCTGCAGCAGAGGTAACTCTAGGTCTTCCTTTCCTGTGGCGGTCCTCATGAGAGCCAGTTTTATCACAATGCTTGATGGTTTTGCGACTGGACTTGAAGAACTCTAAAAGTTCATGAAATTTTCCGATTTGACTGACCTTCATGTCGTAAAGTAATGATGGACTGTCATTTCTCTATGTTTATTTGAGCTGTTCTTGCCATAATATGGACTTGGTCTTTTACCAAATAGGGCTATCTTCTGTATACCACCCCTACCTTGTCACAACACAACTGATTGGCTCAAATGCATTAAAAAGGAAAGAAATTCCACAAATTAACAAGGAACACCTGTTAATTGAAATGCATTCCAAGTGACTACCTCATGAAGCTGGTTGAGAGAATGCCAAGAGTGTGCAAAGCTGTCATCAAGGCAAAGGGTGGCTACTTTGAAGAATCTAAAATATAAAATATATTTTGATTTGTTTTACACCTTTTTGGTTACTACATGATTCCATATGTGTTATTTCATAGTTCTGATGTCTTTACTATTATTTTACAATGTAGAAAATCCCTGGAATTAATAGGTGTGTCCAAAGTTTCGACTGGTGCTGTATATCGATATGGACTGTTCAGTATTTCCTTTTAGTGAAGAGTTATCACATATTTTGAATATTTACTTTTCCCCTACTCAAGGATACCAATAATGTACATTTTTCCCCATAAATGTCCATTTGCAAATGTCTGATGTATCAAGTAAGTGTTTCGAATGATCACTTATGTTGTCACACACACTCAATAGTGAGACCAAAAGATACAGGAAGAAATGCATGGTATGAAACACGAGTAAACACAACAATTACTGTAGTTTTTAAAGGTGGTGTCAAGTCTTCAAAAAAACTACTACATGATACATTCCAACAGATAATCTGGCACGATAATCACTAATGTTGACTCTTGTTTCTGTTGCAGTTCAGCGGAAGAACAAAACAATGACAGGTGAGTAAATATTTTTCCACTATTATTCCACTACATCAGACATTATTGTTCTCTATGCCAAAGGATTTATTTTTGTCCCTCCTTTTTTTTGCTTTTCATAGACAACCCTATTTACTAGCTACATCATTAACTAGTCTTGTTATTCTGTTAGTGTAACAGTATAACTTTAAACCGTCCCCTCGCCCCGACACGGGCGCAAACCAGGGACCCTCTGCACACATCAGCAACTGACACCCACGAAGCGTCGTTACCCATCGCTCCACAAAGGCCGCGGCCCTTGCAGGGCAAGGTGCAACACTACTTCTAGGTTTCAGAGCAAGTGACGTAACTGATTAAAACACTAGTAGCGCGTACCCGCTAACTACCTAGCCATTTCACATCCGTTACACTCACCCCCCTTTCAACCTCCTCCTTTTCCGCAGCAACCAGTGATCCGGGTCACGGCACCAATGTAACAGTATAACTTTAAACCGTCCCCTCGCCCCAACACGGGCGCGAACCAGGGACCCTCTGCACACATCAACAACAGTCACCCACGAAGCGTCGTTACCCATCGCTCCACACTTACTCTGAAACCTAGAAGTAGTGTTGCACCTTGCTCTGCAAGGGCCGCCCCTTGCAGAGCAAGGTGCAACACTACTTCTAGGTTTCAGAGCAAGTGACGTAACTGATTGAAACGCTAGTAGCGCGTACCCGCTAACTAGCTAGCCATTTCACATCCGTTACATTAGCTAACCTCAATCAAACATAACTTCAATATGGTTGTACCTTGAAGGAAGAATATTTTCCTTTGAACTGTAAAGAAGTTTAAAGATGAATGATTTTCAGGGAAAATATCAAATGATTTCAGTCTAACTGTAGCTGTAAGGGATGTTTAAAAAAATTGTTTTACTGCTTAGTTATAGTAATTGGACACCACAATCTGTAATACCGGTTAAATTTTGTGTGTGTGTGTGTGTGTGTCTTCCAGACTGTGGTTTTGAGAGGGAGTTTGTGGATGCTCATAATGACTATCGCAGGAAGCATGGTGCCCCGCCCCTAGCGCTGAGCAGAGACCTGTGTAACTCTGCCCAGAAATGGGCAGACCATCTTCTGTCAATCAAAAGCCTGAAGCACAGCTCCACCAATCACGGAGAAAACCTTTACTACGCATACAGCTCAACCCCCAAAAAACCTGTTGGTGAGCATGTCAGAAGAAAAAAAAGGGAAAAAAATAAAAAATATCTAATAAATTCTTTATTGTGCAATACATTGAATATGTTACATCTGCTCCTGCCATGCCCTCTACTTCTCATCCTGTCTCCCTAACCTGCCGCCACTCCCCTAGTGCTCTCTCCCTCTCTCTCTCTCTCTCTCTCTCTCTCTGTGTGTATGTGGTTTTGTGAGTGGAGACAGGTGTGCTGGAGGCAGAGCAGATCCCCACCAGCTGCAACCTGTTCCATAATCAAGGCCTCTACAAATACTCAGCCCTGCCATTTCCACACTGCCAGTTTGTAGCCTCTGCTCAGTCATTCTGCGGTTCAAGATGTTTGTTCCTGCATAGCGCTTGTTATCCTGTTGTGCATGGTTTTCCTTAGCCTGGCGCTGCTTTTCACTCCGCTACAGTTCCGTCCACTCTGACTCTGGTCCCTGCCTCCAGTCCCTCGTCTTGTCAGTCCTGCTTCCCTGCCCTGTACCCCATCTCCCCCCGCTTTTCAATAAATACCTTAGTTACCTTATCCTGTCTCCTCGTCTGAGTCTGCACTTGGGTTCACCTGCTCCGCTCTACGTAACATAATATGCAGCAGAGCTCAACTAGTGGAAAGTACAGTATTGAATAGAGCCTACAGTGGATATTTTGTGTACACAACTTATCCTCTCCATTTATTAACTAGCATATGCAGACTGATTTTGAGCGGATAATTTTTCTGAATGCTCATTTGATAACAAATTGGTTCCGCTTTTTATCTTTTTCTGATTGTATTTTAAAAGGGAAGGATGCAGTGGACAGTTGGTACAGTGAAATCAAAGATTACCACTTCAATAAGCCTGGCTTCAGCTCGGGTACAGGTGAGATACACAATCGGCAGACTCTAGGGTAAAACAGGTGTGTACTGCCACCACAATAAAAAAAAAGTTATTTCTGGAGTTTAACCTTGCCAATGAATCACCTGTTTATTTGGATTCATTTCATAGACCACATCTGACTCTATTTCCAATCACTGACAGTGTCCAAATAGGCCTCCTACAGTACCTGTTGCTCTCCATCGTCGACATACTGAGCGTATACATATACTGACTTCTATACTAACAGTGCCCCCTGCTGTTGTTTCCAGGTCACTTCACCCAGGTGGTTTGGAAGGACTGCAGCGAGGTAGGTGTGGGTCTGGCCACAGATGGGCAAACGATCTTTGTAGTGGGCCAGTACCACCCAGCTGGCAACATGTGCAACGCGGGCTACTTTGAGAAGAATGTCCTACCACTGGGTAGCTCCACCTCTAGCGCCCCCAAATGTTTCCCCACAGGTAACAAACACATCATTGATTGGTTGCAATGATTGGTGAACAAAAATTGGAAAAGACAATTATATTTAAATCCCATACAACAGCCCAGTTACGATTGTCTCTCGGCAAATAAGCTACTGCTAAAGATAAACTAGGTATTTCTGAATGAACCCATTTTATGACACAGCATCGGATACCTCAATCTCTCAACTGACAAATATATTTTCTTTCTTACAGCCGGAGAAGGAGGGGGCCTGAGTGTACTCCAGTCTAAAATTGCCAGATCCTCTTCACCTGCATATAAGGCTCCTCCTCAGGCGAACGGCACTGGTGAGATGTTTTAAATTAATTTTCAGTAAATGTCTCCCATTATGTAAAGAAAACATAATATTGGATAGGTAGTAGGCCTAATTTTGCCCTCTGAATTTTGGCCATAAATCTTACAGCCATACAACCCTTTCAAATACTCGCAAGTGTCTTGGTCGTTAGTAGTTGGAACAAGTATTTCAACTTAACGTCCATCCATCTGTCTGTCTGTCTGCTTGCTCTAAGACCTGGGCCAGTTCCACAGAGACTTCCTACGGGCGTGTAACAACCAGCGAATGGCACACGGAGCCCCAGCCCTCACACTGGACCCAGTCCTGAGTCAGGGGGCGCAGGCATGGGCAGAAACTCTACTGGGAGAGCGGGTGCTGAAGAACTCATCCTCCTCCCATGGTGAAAATATCTGGGCCAAGACGGGGTCAGCGGGCATCACTGCTACGGGTAGGGAGAACCAGGAGGACTGGATGGTCTGCAGGGACAGGGATTTCTCAATAGGCAGTATATACGGCGGGCATATTTTGAATGGTTCCGGATGGGGATCGCTAATCCTATGCCTAACCTTAACCCTTACCATAACCTTAACGTTGACGCTAACCTCACCAACCCCACCCCCCCAAGCCTAACCTTAATCCTAACCTTAACCTATTTCGAACCCTATGCCTAACCTTTGGATATGCCTAACCTTTGGATATGCCTAACCGTTGGATATGCCGGCTGAACATCCACTTCTTTCTCAATAAGTACATTCCCAGGGGATCCCTCAGGGTGTGCACATTTTTCATCTAATGTATGACTTATTTCTTTCTCCGATAAGGTCAAGAGGTGGTGGACGCCTGGTACAAACAAGAGGAGAACTATGACTTCTCCAAACCAGGACATCAGGACAAAACAGGTAAACCTATCAGCATTAAAAGTAGAAGACAAGTATGTAACCTTTATTTAACTAGGCAAGTCAGTTAAGAACAAATTCTTATTTACAATGACGGCCTACACCGGCCAAACCCGGACGACGCTGGGCCAATTGTGCGCCGCCCTATGGGACTCCCAATCATGGCCGGATGTGATACAGCCTGGAATCGAAACAGGGACTGTAGTGACGCCTCTTGCACTGAGATGCAGTGCCTTAGACCGCTGCGCTACTCGGGAGCCACTCGGGAGTATACAGTAATGTAATATGCTACGCCAAAGGGGTCTAAAAAAATAGCTCTAAAAATTACACCTTGCTTTAAACAGTCATCTCTGACCACAGCATGTCATGTTTAAAGTCTGCCTTGCGTTGATATTTTCCTCAATGTTAAACGTATTGATAATCCAAAATAATTTGGTGATAATTGTGCCCCATTGTCAATCATTGCTCCCTTTCTATCATTTCCTCTCCCTCTTTTTTTCTTTGTTCATCTGTTTCAGGGCAGTTCACACAACTGGTGTGGCGTAGCTCCAAGGAGGTGGGCGTAGGCATGGCAAACGCTGGCACGGGGATGCTTGTCGTGGTGGCACACTTTAAACCGGCTGGCAACATCAGCAACCCTGGTTACCACGCTCAGAATGTGATGCCAAAAGGGTGGAAAGTTACCGATAAGCCAGTGGAGTTCGTCACTTCGAGAATGCAGGCGTTGGCCGTGACCTCACTGTCAGGTGAGCAGCATCACAGAGTGTGTAATGTGAACCTTGTTATGATGCTTTATGACAGGTTTACAACATTGTTGTGATATTGTTGTGAAGGCACTATGAGTGGGGGTGACAAAGTGTCACTCATACCTTTTAAAGGATTAATAAAGACTTAATATACCGTGTAACTCTCCATGTCCCGTATAGCCAATGAGCTTGGCCAGTTCGGCCGGGCTCTTCTGAAGTCTCTGAACCAATACCGGAGCCAGCACGGGGCATTACCTCTGGTGCTAAGCCCTGCCCTCACTAGGGAGGCCCAGGATTGGGCGGCTCACTTGGTGAGCATCAACACACTGATGAACAGCGGCAAAGGCCACGGGGAGAACATATTCTACTGCTCTGGCTCCAGCACAGCGACCCCTACTGGTGAGGCACATACCTGCACTGCACTGACATACAACTTATAAGGGCCAATGGGTAAAAAGAAAGTCAAGGGCCTAATTCCAATATGAAGTATGAGTATCATGAACTAACTCCGATACTGGATAGGATGTTCACATAGTAGTCGACAATCCAAAGTCTCTGTCAATTGCCCAAAACTTTGGTTTGTTGTTGTATGGGGTCGCAGGAAAAGGCTCTGCACAATGCTTGCAAAGTTCCCAAAAATGTGCAATCATTTATATATTGTCCTTCTCTTGCATATGAATTATAGGATCAGATGTGGCCGAGTCTTGGTACAAGGAGATTGAGAAGTATAACTTCTCATCCCCTGGTTTTCAGAGTGGAGCAGGTAAGGTGTCCAGTGCCCTGACACCTCATAACAACACAATGCTATTGATATATATCCTCATCCACAACAGTCAATGTACAATATAGAAAGTATTTTGTGCTATTATTTAATCAAACTCAAAATCAGGAAAACAACAGTGCTCCCTGGCAGTGAATTTACCATAATCAATAACACCTACGACATGAAACACAATTAAAGTCCATAAGAAATTGTTAGGAGTGAGACATGCTGGCCGAAAATGTATTTTTTTCTGCATTTGGTGTTTGTTTGAAAAATAAAATCAGTTGATTGGTGGTATTCTTGTCCTAGGTAATTTCACTCAAATGGTCTGGAAGTCCGCAAAGCAAGTAGGCGTGGGTTTGGCGACCAGTGGGCGGGGCACGTTTATCGCCGTGGCGTTCTACGACCCAGCGGGCAACATCACCAACCCAGGCTATTTCCATGACAACGTGAAAACCAAAGGAAGCACACTTTAGTCTGAGCCATACATATGTAGTATGTATGCCGGCACTACCAAAGGTTTCTATAGGAATGGGGTGCTTATCTGGGCAAACACGTTGTTGCTGTTATCTTTGGTTGTTGCTATGATTTGTCCTCTTTTGGAAGGCTAAGAATCTTTTTTTGTTAGTTCATTGTTTTCCGTAGATGGCGCCATTCTAACGCGACACGCAGTTGCCAGGAGCCATCAGTGTAGACGGCCGTTGCGCCGTCTTATGCGAGACAAACTTGACCTTAACTTTTTTAACTTCTATCTCAAATGATACCCTTACATTGTTATTTTCTAACTAACAACAGTAATTTGGGAAATCTGTATAAATGGCTTAATAGGAAATAATTTTAATGTTATGGGTATTTTTTTATAACTGCAAAATAAAAGTGAGATTTTCACCAGACAGTTACTTTTATAAGTTACTTTTTCTGTTACCTCGAGTTATTTGGCTATGAACTCGTCCTATAATCGTATTTGTGGCCAAAGCATAAACTGGAGAAAAAAACTACCTCAAATAGACCGTTTCATAATTGCTTGCTATTTCCTCCTAGAACATGATGTCATGTTGGCTCGCTGAGCTGGCCAATCAGTGGCCAACTTGCATGAACATTTCTAATGACCGGTATACTCCCACACCATTCTGTTGTTGGGGTATGTCCACACCATTCAAACACATATAATAAGGATCTTTACAGATCGGTGTCCTACCCGCGGGACGGTTGAGCTAATGTGCGCTAATGCGATTAGCTATTGGTCATATTTCGTAAAAGTCTGGAAACACTGGACAGTTACTTAAAACACGAAATGTAATGCCTTTAATCTCGTGCACGTTTTTGTCATTTACTATCCATGAATAGAGAAATGCTCGCTTTTTAAATGTATTCATTGATGTTTATCAAACATGTTGACATACAGACTGAGACTGCACTATGTTGACATACAAGTGGCAATAAATGGTGGAATTAAATGTTTGTAGGTTGTAACATTTGTGCCACACTTTGAAAAACATATTCAACGAGAACTTACATCTAGTTAGCATCCTTGCTGCCGTCTTCCACCAGCAGAGGGAAACAGCTTGTTACCTTTCATTTTTTTTTTTTTTTTGTCATTTAGCAGACGCTCTTATCCAGAGCGACTTACAGTAGAGTGCATACATTTTTTGTACATTTTTACATACTGAGACAAGGATATCCCTACCGGCCAAACCCTCCCTAACCCGGACGACGCTATGCCAATTGTGCGTCGCCCCACGGACCTCCCGGTTGCGGCCGGCTGCGACAGAGCCTGGGCCGAACCCAGCCCAGCCTGGGCGCGAACCCAGAGACTCTGGTGGCGCAGCTAGCACTGCGATGCAGTGCCCTAGACCACTGCAGGTGTGTGTGTGTATCGCAGTGCATCACTTTCACTGTATTCCCTGTCAAATAAACAGGCAATCTAACTGGAGACATGTAAAGAATCTGTCTCTCACACACACAAACACACACACAGACAGGGTGAACAATTGTTGCTCGCTTCTGTAACCACAGGGACAGACAGGCTTTGCATGGGGAATGCAAACAGAAACTAGAATAGCATGGCATCACATTGCACCATTGTTCTCTATATCCCCTAGGAGGAAAAGTAACGAGTTGTTTTATAAGTGCCATCATAGTCACATTTTAAACAAGGTCAGCAGATAAAAGCTCAGAAGCTTTTGGTTTTGCATTCTAGTTTGAATAGACAGGGATCAAATAGGATTCTAACGATAAAGCAGGAATATGGTGCATGAAACTGTTTTCTACCTGTGTGCTTTGAGGATAATAACTACTGTGTTTATAGTTTGGAATATTAATTGAGCTTAGTTGGTAATGACAAACACAAGATCGAGAACATTCTGTTGAATGAAAAACACCTGACCAGTTACTGTAACATGTTAACTCTGTACATACAACCTTGTAACTAAAGAACACTGATATCAAAGTAATAGTAGGGGATCAAATTTAAAGTTAAACAGTCAAAATTCGGATATGTTTATGGATGAACGTTTATTTTTAACGTATTAATTCTGCGTGGTTACAGGGTTAAAACAAAAACAACTCAAAGGGTTAAGTTTAGGTATTAATTCTGAGTAAGGTTAGGGCTATGGTTTGGGGATGGCTTACTACAAAAGAATTATAAACAACATGCTGTTTCCATCAAGTATATACTATACTCCTGGCTTGGTAGAGCATTGTGAACTGCCATGGCGCAGTGGTCACAACAGCACACGCTTCGGGCTAAGCGGCGTGCTCCACCTCCAAGCATAATGAGTTCGGGCCAGTGGCAATAGTTTTACATTTTTGCGATGAGCCCTGTTCTCAGGAGCCTTTTCAAACATCCGAAATCAGAGCCTATTTCTAGTGATCAGGCTGGTCTATTTGGTCCCCATGTTACACAATACATGTTTGTGTGCGTGCGAGAGGCGACAGAGAGGTACGAGAAGAAAACAAGCTAAGAGTATGTTAGGGGATAGGATGTGGGCCAGAGGCCTTGCCTCCCAAGGGAGGGGTGAGGGGGATGCTAGCCAGCCAACACTGTCGAATCCCAGAAAGTTTTAGGTCAATAATTGTTCCCTTAAACCTCCATCTGTCCAAATATATGGGTACTAGTCAATAATATTCCAACCAAAAACATTCTGTGAACAGTACCAATGGTTTGGGTATCAATTGTATGTGTGTTGAACATCAAAACAGGATATAACGTAATATTTCCCTTTGACATATCCAATCCATTTTGGAACAAAATTCTTATAACAGCTTCAAATAATACCTAAGCATATTATTCATATTATACGCACGCACTCACTCACTCACTCACTCACTCACTCACTCACTCACACACTCACTCACTCACACACTCACACTCACTCACAAAAACCACCCCCTAACAAACACTGTGAAACACCAGGCAGCTCACTTTACTGATTGGGAAACAAAAAAGGAAGGTAAAGAGAGAGGCACATTTGAATCTTAAATTCTCTGCATAACTAACAATGTGAACAGTGCAGCAATGATTTGACATCAATTGCATGTGTCTTGAACATTAAAACAGGACATAACATAATATTTTCCTTTGACCTGTTAGACCCATTTTGGACCAAAATGTTCATAATGCCTAAGCATATTATTCTAGCTTTACCACCCAAATAGAAGTCAGACAAAAACATTAGGTCATCTTATTAAATAGGTAGGCAGTGAGACATGTTTTTCCATTCGAGGGTGAGACCCGCTCTAAAATGCCTCCAGGTGCTCTGTATCTGGCCCGCCAGAAATGTAAGTCAAGCTTGGCGGGCAATGTGATGATTGGTCCTCCCCTGACTGCTCAGGGGCAACCGGATTGGGCACAGTTTTTTTAAACCTGAGTTAAGTAAGTTTGACAGTTGGGTGTTTTTGTTTAACTCACAGACAGTACACACAAGCAGCGCTTGCACACACACATCTCACCCTTAACGAACACTGTGGAATGCCAGGCAGCTCACTTTACTAATTAGGAAATAAAACAGGAGGATAAAGAGTCACATTTAAATCTCGACTGCTGCATAACTAACACTGAGACTTTGCTGTAATGAATATCCATGGATAATCTAAACAGCTTTTCAAATATAAAACAATTGAGTACTTAGAACATGATGGTCAGAAAGTTGTGCTAGAGTGGTATGTGTGTGCATGTGCGCGCGTGTGTGTGCTGACGTGCGCGCTGACGTGCGCGCAGGTGTTCCAACCTTGTTCTCTTTCTCCCCTATTGTGGGTGATCCCCAGAGGAAATTACTTTGGCGGGAACAAAAGCTCCCCTCTGACTGACAAAACAAAAACAACTCTATGGAAACAGCCGATACCAGTGAGCTTTAAAACCCTACACACACACGCACACACACACACAAACACTGGGTGGTGGAGCCAGTTGGACAGCGTAAAGCACTCTAGGCTTACATTATTGATAACCTCTCTCTTTCTCTCATTCTCCCCTTCTCTTTTATGTTCGCTCTCTCTTTCTCTCTCCCTCACTCTCCTGGTGGGCAAAACTGGTAAAAACTGGTTGAAATGACATTATAATTATGTCATTTCAACCAGTTTCATGTTGCAATTACGTAATTTCAACAAATGTTTCCCGCTTGTCTCTTTCTCTATCTCTCTCTTTCTTATTGGCAGTATTGTCTGCACTGCAGGCCACTCTCTTGTGACTACTCTACCGACCTAGTCTCAGACCCTCAATGTAACATTATCTTCGTTTGAGACCCTTCTTTGGTCCTTTGTTTAACAAGTCTGCATGATAATACATAATACATGATAATACATGTACAGTATAATACAAGAGGATGAGGGCTGGGGAGTAACTGATTACTTGTAATCAGCTATATGGAATAAGCACATGTAATCAGTTACATGTAATCAACTATATGTAATCAGTTACATGTAATCTGATTACAACAAAAATTTGTAACTGTAATATACACTGCTCAAAAAAATAAAGGGAACACTTAAACAACACAATGTAACTCCAAGTCAATCACACTTCTGTGAAATCAAACTGTCCATTTAGGAAGCAACACTGATTGACAATACATTTCACATGCTGTTGTGCAAATGGAATAGACAAAAGGTGGAAATTATAGGCAATTAGCAAGACACCCCCAATAAAGGAGTGGTTCTGCAGGTGGTGACCACAGACCACTTCTCAGTTCCTATGCTTCCTGGCTGATGTTTTGGTCACTTTTGAATGCTGGCGGTGCTTTCACTCTAGTGGTAGCATGAGACGGAGTCTACAACCCACACAAGTGGCTCAGGTAGTGCAGCTCATCCAGGATGGCACATCAATGCGAGCTGTGGCAAGAAGGTTTGCTGTGTCTGTCAGCGTAGTGTCCAGAGTATGGAGGCGCTACCAGGAGACAGGCCAGTACATCAGGAGACGTGGAGGAGGCCGTAGGAGGGCAACAACCCAGCAGCAGGACCGCTACCTCCGCCTTTGTGCAAGGAGGAGCACTACCAGAGCCCTGCAAAATGACCTACAGCAGGCCACAAATGTGCATGTGTCTGCTCAAACGGTCAGAAACAGACTCCATGAGGGTGGTATGAGGGCCCGACGTCCACAGGTGGGGGTTGTGCTTACAGCCCAACACCGTGCAGGACGTTTGGCATTTTCCAGAGAACACCAAGATTGGCAAATTCGCCACTGGCGCCCTGTGCTCTTCACAGATGAAAGCAGGTTCACACTGAGCACATGAGCACATGTGACAGAAGTGACAGAGTCTGGAGACGCCGTGGAGAACGTTCTGCTGCCTGCAACATCCTCCAGCATGACCGGTTTGGCGGTGGGTCAGTCAGGGTGTGGGGTGGCATTTCTTTGTGGGGCCACACAGCCCTCCATGTGCTCGCCAGAGGTAGCCTGACTGCCATTAGGTACCGAGATGAGATCCTCAGACCCCTTGTGAGACCATATGCTGACACATGCACATTTGTGGCCTGCTGTAGGTCATTTTGCAGGCCTCTGGCAGTGCTCCTCCTTGCACAAAGGCGGAGGTAGCGGTCCTGCTGCTGGGTTGTTGCCGTCCTACGGCCTCCTCCACGTCTCCTGATGTACTGGCCTGTCTCCTGGTAGCGCCTCCATGCTCTGGACACTACGCTGACAGACACAGCAAACCTTCTTGCCACAGCTCGCATTGATGTGCCATCCTGGATGAGCTGCACTACCTGAGCCACTTGTGTGGGTTTTAGACTCCGTCTCATGCTACCACTAGAGTGAAAGCACCGCCAGCATTCAAAAGTGACCAAAACATCAGCCAGGAAGCATAGGAACTGAGAAGTGGTCTGTGGTCACCACCTGCAGAACCACTCCTTTATTGGGGGTGTCTTGCTAATTGCCTATAATTTCCACCTCTTGTCTATTCCATTTGCACAACAGCATGTGACATTTATTGTCAATCAGTGTTGCTTCCTAAGTGGACAGTTTGATTTCACAGAAGTGTGATTGACTTGGAGTTACATTGTGTTGTTTAAGTGTTCCCTTTATTTTTATGAGCAGTGTATTACGTTACCAGCAAAATATTGTAATCAGATTAGAGATACTTTTGAAAAAGTAGATGATTACTCCTAGGATTGCTTTTATATTCAGAAAGGATGTTTGCAAATTTGTTTTTTCTTGTAAAAAGGTGCAAGTTTATGTTTGTTCCACCTGAGCAAGCCCTATGACACACCCAATGCGTTTGATGGATCCTTTTTGTCTTCGTCTAATGCCTTTTATGAGGGAAGTAATCTGAAAGTGATCAGATCATTACGTTACTGAGTTTGGGCAATCCAAAAGTTACATTACTGATTACATTTTTGGACAAGTAACTAGTGACGGATTACATTCAGAAAGGAACATACCCATCCCTGAAGAGGATGACTATACATGAATATGGTCAACTTCGAAACATAAAAAATCTGGATGAATTAGTTTTTGTCTGTAAACTGACAAGTCAATTAATAGACATTTACAGGGAAGTTACTGCTAAATTACTTATCTTCAGGTTGGCGTGGGTGGGTGTGTGTGTGTGTGTGCGTGATAATCTAAGTGTACTGTCTTTCAGCAGCTCTTGTACCAGGTTGTCAACCCTACCCATATCAGATGAGTTGACAACAATCATACCCATATCAGATGAGTTGACAACAACCTACCCATATCAGATGAGTTGACAACAACCCTACCCTTATCAGATGAGTTGACAACAACCTACCCATATCAGATGAGTTGACAACAACCCTACCCATATCAGATGAATTGACAACAACCTACCCATATCAGATGAGTTGACAACAACCTACCCATATCAGATGAGTTGACAACAACCTACCCATATCAGATGAGTTGACAACAGTGGAGACTGCTGAGGGGAGGATGGCTTATTATAATAGCTCGAATAGAGTCAATGGAACGGTATCAACCACATGGAAACCACATGTTTGATACCATTCCATTGACTCCATTCCAGACATTTTTTATGAGCTTTCCTCCCCTCAGCAGCCTCCACTGGTTGACAACACCCGACCCATATCAGATGAGTTGACAACAACCCTACCCATATCAGATGAGTTGACAACAACCCTACCCATATCAGATGAGTTGACAACAACCCTACCCATATCAGATGAGTTGACAACAACCCTACCCATATCAGACGAGTTGACAACAACCCTACCCATATCAGACGAGTTGACAAAAACCCTACCCATATCAGATGAGTTGACAACAACCTACCCATATCAGATGAGTTGACAACAACCCTACCCATATCAGATGAGTTGACCACAATCATACCCATATCAAATGAGTTGACAACAACCCTACCCATATCAGATGAGTTGACAACAACCCTACCCATATCAGATGAGTTGACCACAACCTACCCATATCAGATGAGTTGACAACAACCTACCCATATCAGATGAGTTCACAACAATCCTACCCATATCAGATGAGTTGACAACAACCTACCTATATCAGATGAGTTGACAACAACCCTACCCATATCAGATGAGTTGACAACAACCCTAGCCATATCAGATGAGTTGACAACAACCCTACCCATATCAGATGAGTTGACAACAACCCTACCCATATCAGATGAGTTGACCACAATCATACCCATATCAGATGAGTTGACAACAACCCTACCCATATCAGATGAGTTGACAACAACCCTACCCATATCAGATGAGTTGACAACAACCCTACCCATATCAGATGAGTTGACCACAATCATACCCATATCAGATGAGTTGACAACAACCTACCCTTATCAGATGAGTTGAAAACAACCCTACCCATATCAGATGAGTTGACAACAACCCTACCCTTATCAGATGAGTTGACAACAACCCTACCCATATCAGATGAGTTGACAACAAACCTACCTATATAAGATGAGTTGCAACAACCCTACCCATATCAGATGAGTTGACAACAACCCTAGCCATATCAGATGAGTTGACAACAACCTACCCTTATCAGATGAGTTGACAACAACCTACCCATATCAGATGAGTTGACAACAACCCTACCCATATCAGATGAGTTGACAACAACCCTACCCATATCAGATGAGTTGACCACAATCATACCCATATCAGATGAGTTGACAACAACCCTACCCATATCAGATGAGTTGACAACAACCCTACCCATATCAGATGAGTTGACCACAATCATACCCATATCAGATGAGTTGACAACAACCTTACCCTTATCAAATGAGTTGACAACAACCCTACCCATATCAGATGAGTTGACAACAACCCTACCCATATCAGATGAGTTGACCACAATCATACCCATATCAGATGAGTTGACCACAATCATACCCATATCAGATGAGTTGACAACAACCTACCCTTATCAGATGAGTTGAAAACAACCCTACCCATATCAGATGAGTTGACAACAACCCTACCCTTATCAGATGAGTTGACAACAACCCTACCCATATCAGATGAGTTGACAACAACCCTACCCATATCAGATGAGTTGACAACAACCCTACCCATATCAGATGAGTTGCCACAATCATACCCATATCAGATGAGTTGACAACAACCTACCCATATCAGATGAGTTGACAACAACCTACCCATATCAGATGAGTTGACAACAACCTACCCATATCAGATGAGTTGACAACAGTGGAGGCTGCTGAGGGGAGGATGGCTTATTATAATAGCTCGAATAGAGTCAATGGAACGGTATCAACCACATGGAAACCACATGTTTGATACCATTCCATTGACTCCATTCCAGACATTTTTTATGAGCTTTCCTCCCCTCAGCAGCCTCCACTGGTTGACAACACCCGACCCATATCAGATGAGTTGATAACAATCCTACCCATATCAGATGAGTTGACAACAACCTACCCATATCAGATGAGTTGACAACAACCCTACCCATATCAGATGAGTTGACAACAACCCTACCCATATCAGATGAGTTGACAACAACCCTACCCATATCAGATGAGTTGACCACAATCATACCCATATCAGATGAGTTGACAACAACCCTACCCATATCAGATGAGTTGACAACAACCCTACCCATATCAGATGAGTTGACCACAATCATACCCATATCAGATGAGTTGACAACAACCCTACCCATATCAGACGAGTTGACAAAAACCCTACCCATATCAGATGAGTTGACAACAACCTACCCATATCAGATGAGTTGACAACAACCCTACCCATATCAGATGAGTTGACCACAATCATACCCATATCAAATGAGTTGACAACAACCCTACCCTTATCAGATGAGTTGACAACAACCCTACCCATATCAGATGAGTTGACAACAACCTACCCATATCAGATGAGTTGACAACAACCCTACCCATATCAGATGAGTTGACAACAACCCTACCCATATCAGATGAGTTGACCACAATCATACCCATATCAGATGAGTTGACAACAACCCTACCCATATCAGATGAGTTGACAACAACCCTACCCATATCAGATGAGTTGACCACAATCATACCCATATCAGATAAGTTGACAACAACCCTACCCATATCAGACGAGTTGACAAAAACCCTACCCATATCAGATGAGTTGACAACAACCTACCCATATCAGATGAGTTGACAACAACCCTACCCATATCAGATGAGTTGACCACAATCATACCCATATCAAATGAGTTGACAACAACCCTACCCTTATCAGATGAGTTGACAACAACCCTACCCATATCAGATGAGTTGACAACAACCTACCCATATCAGATGAGTTGACAACAACCCTACCCATATCAGATGAGTTGACAACAACACTACCCATATCAGATGAGTTGACAACAACCTACCTATATCAGATGAGTTGCAACAACCCTACCCATATCAGATGAGTTGACAACAAACCTACCCATATCAGATGAGTTGACAACAACCCTAGCCATATCAGATGAGTTGACAACAACCTACCCTTATCAGATGAGTTGACAACAACCTACCCATATCAGATGAGTTGACAACAACCCTACCCATATCAGATGAGTTGACAACAACCCTACCCATATCAGATGAGTTGACCACAATCATACCCATATCAGATGAGTTGACAACAACCCTAACCATATCAGATGAGTTGACAACAACCCTACCCATATCAGATGAGTTCACCACAATCATACCCATATCAGATGAGTTGACAACAACCCTACCCATATCAGATGAGTTGTTGACAACAACCCTACCCATATCAGATGAGTTGACAACAACCCTACCCATATCAGATGAGTTGACAACAACCTACCCTTATCAGATGAGTTGACAACAACCCTACCCATATCAGATGAGTTGACAACAATCCTACCCATATCAGATGAGTTGACCACAATCATACCCATATCAGATGAGTTGACAACAACCCTACCCATATCAGATGAGTTGACAACAACCCTACCCACATCAGATGAGTTGACAAAAACCCTACCCATATCAGATGAGTTGACAACAACCTACCCATATCAGATGAGTTGACAACAACCCTACCCATATCAGATGAGTTGACCACAATCATACCCATATCAGATGAGTTGACAACAGCCCTACCCATATCAGATGAGTTGACAACAACCCTACCCATATCAGATGAGTTGACAACAACCCTACCCATATCAGATGAGTTGACAACAATCATACCCATATCAGATGAGTTGACCACAACCCTACCCATATCAGATGAGTTGACAACAACCCTACCCATATCAGATGAGTTGACAACAACCCTACCATATCAGATGAGTTGACAACAACCTACCCTTATCAGATGAGTTGACAACAATCCTACCCATATCAGATGAGTTGACAACAACCCTACCCATATCAGATGAGTTGACCACAATCATACCCATATCAGATGAGTTGACAACAACCCTACCCATATCAGATGAGTTGACAACAACCCTACCCATATCAGATGAGTTGACAAAAACCCTACCCATATCAGATGAGTTGACAACAACCTACCCATATCAGATGAGTTGACAACAACCCTACCCATATCAGATGAGTTGACCACAATCATACCCATATCAGATGAGTTGACAACAGCCCTACCCATATCAGATGAGTTGACAACAACCCTACCCATATCAGATGAGTTGACAACAACCCTACCCATATCAGATGAGTTGACAACAATCATACCCATATCAGATGAGTTGACCACAACCTACCCATATCAGATGAGTTGACAACAACCCTACCCATATCAGATGAGTTGACAACAACCAACCCATATCAGATGAGTTGACAACAATCCTACCCATATCAGATGAGTTGACAACAACCCTACCCATATCAGATGAGTTGACAACAACACTACCCATATCAGATGAGTTGACAACAACCCTACCCATATCAGATGAGTTGACAACAACCTACCCATATCAGGTGAGTTGAAAACAACCCTACCCATATCAGATGAGTTGACAAGTTCACTTCTATCCAAGCATGCGAACATGTGGCATATAATGCCTTCAATTACTTTATTACCTCTTGCCAGGACAGGTTTCTCTTCCCTTCTTTCATCTGATGCTGTGATGCGCCTGCTCAGGTCTCCTCCGCACCTGCTCTCCCTCACAAACACACACGCATGCACAAGCACGCACACACCCATCTCATGTTAGCTCTGAATAATGTAAGTGCTGCCTCACACTACGCTTCTGCCTTGAGGGGAAACCAAATGACACAGCAGAACCGACATGTACAACACAGCACTGGGACCTCCGGGGGTTGCCTAGGGGATCTCTCTGCGTTGACAATTAGCTCACCAGCTAATAGTGGTATGGATCCTTAGCTCAATAAAACTGTGTTGGGGAAAGAGGGGATTGTCTGAAGGGGTGGTTCAGGTTCTAGTCATTGTGATAGTAAGGGATTCTATTTAAATGTCTTCAACTTTTTCACCTCTACAAGTACTTTACAGCAGTGATTCCCAACCTTCTTCGGTTACTGTACCACCAACTGAATTTTGCTCTGCCCGGTGTACCCCTGAAGTACGCCCTCAAGTCCATTCTACCAGTAGGCCTATGGTCTCATGAGTCTTCTCAAGTACCCTCTGTGCATAGGCCAAGTACCCCCAGAGGTCCTAGTACCCCTGGTTGGGAACCACTGATTTACATTGTGTGGGTCACTCACCCCATCCACCTCCAATGTGATTAGCAGCCATTTTGTACTAGAGTGCTCAGCAGTTGTCCGGTAGTCCAGTATCTGGGATAATTATTTGCTTAGAAATCACTAGTGCACCAGTACTCCAACAAGGGTTGTCGATGAAAGTCTCAGGCCAGTGAAATGTGAAGTATGCCACACTAAATGGTAATCACTTTCAGGAAGGTTCTCCTTATGTAGTATTGTGCTGGATACGGTTTAAAGTACTTTGAGACTGAAGTACAAAGAGTTATATACTTAATGTATTAATTTTCAACTCCTAGTGGAGCGAAGGCCCTTCAATCCTCTCTATTACATTTTAAAGTGCTTTATAAAGGCAGTATTGTTCTCACCAATGAAATGAGGTACCCATACATATGGTGTGAAGATTAATATAGAAGGTACAGTCCTGTTGCAGTCTTGCCAATTTTTTCTACCACCACAACATTCAGTAGTGAGGTTTAAGCCAAGCTACTGAATTCAACTGTGTTCAACTCACTGACCTTCTGTAGTGGTGAATTTATGTATTTATTCATAATAAAAACCCTGGTAAAATATGGGTTAAACATCAACAAAAAGTGGTTACTCAAAGAAAGTCTGGTTAAATGAGGACAATAGAAACATCCTGGAATAGAAACAAAGGACGGCAAGTAAATATTCCCATGTCCTCGTTTTGGAAAATGTTCTCCTCCGCCCCTTTAAAGTGCTTTTACTGTGTTCATTCTGGAGCTGCATAATGGTCAATCCCTGCACTCTTTGTTAGCATAGCCTTGGTCATACAGGTGTCTTTTTAAATAGGAAGTAAATACCTATAGGAAGAAGAGAAATGTGAGATGGTCAAGCATGTCACGCCCTGACCATAGATTGCTTTGTATGTTTCTATTTTTTGTTTGGTCGGGGTGTGATGTGGGTGGGCATTCTATGTTTGTATGTCTATGTTTTCTATTTCTATTATGTTTGGCATGGTATGGTTCCCAATCAGAGGCAGCTGTCAATCGTTGTCTCTGATTGAGAACCATACTTAGGTAGCCTGTTTTCCCACTTTGAGTTGTGGGTGGTTGTTTTCTGTTTAGTGTTTTGTTGCACCTTGCAGAACTGTTCTTTTGTCGGTTTGTTGTTTTTGTTCGAGTGTTCATATTTATTAAAAGTATTATGAATACTTATCACGCTGCACTTTGGTCCTCTTCTCCTTCTCCCGACGACAATCTTGACAAAGCATCGCTAATACTAGGCAGGCAGCATGTAGCCTGCAGGTAGCTGCATCACTAGGCAGGTAGCCTAGTGGTTAGAGCATTGGGCCAGTAACTGAAAGGATGCTGGATCGAATCCCTGAGCTGACAAGGTAAAAATCTGTCGTTCTTCCCCTGAACAAGGCAGTTAACCCACTGTTCCTAGGCCGTCATTGTAAATAAGAATTTGTTCTTATCTGACTTGCCTTGTTAAATAAAGGTAAAATACAAAAATAATGGGGTACTTTAGCTGTATTGTAGGTCATTCATATCCACTGGAAATCTCCATCGCTTGAATTACAAATGTATATCTAATAAACTTGATGTGTCTGAGTTGCATACAAACTACTTAAACATTTATAGACTGTGGGCATAGAAAATCATTCTCCAGTTAAACTAAACTACCTCGATGATTCATAGTTTATTTGTCACTCACAAAATGGAAAGTTGTTGTAAAGAACTTCAATACTGCATTTCAAGTTATTATGCCGGGTGGACTCTGTGCAAAGTCAACGCACAACCTCCTCCAAAGCTGTCATCACCATGACTATCACCATGGTCGCCATCAGTTGTCTCCAAACAAAACAAATACTTCATAGCCTAAATCACATTCCACTGGATATAAGGACCGCATTGGCCTCAGGAACCCTCAGTTCTTTCCTAAGGATGAACATTTTAGTCACGTTTTGTTAATCTAATGTTTTCCAGGTCTACTATTAGCGATATATTGCCATTGTGTTATTCACATCTCGCTCTATCTCTCTCAATGGCAGCAAAGTGCTTTGAGGGTGTTAACTTGATGCAGCCTGTACGCAATGTTTAGAGAATGATAGAAAATAACTGGTCTTAAAACTACTAGGGAAATTCTGATATGAAATAAAACAAAAGCTTATTACAAATAAAATTTATGATCATTATTATTATATATGCAAGTGGACTTGAATGATTTTTCAATCATTATTGTTGCTCTTCTCATTTCATCAATGCAGCCACTAATGTCAATAAGTTTAGCCTATTGATGACTCATTTAAAAAAAAAATTATAGCTCCTTTACTATTTTTTACTTCACAATGTATTTGCAGGTAATACAAAGATAATATCTGGCACAATTTAAATGTCATTCCAGTCATAAAATCTATTTTCTTTTCAAACATATCCCATGATGAATTGCTATGACCTTCTTATAGTTTTATACCCACTTGCACCTGTGCTACTTGCAAATTACTATCTAGCAAGCATTAGTTTCATGTAATGCATTGTTTCAAAAGTGAAGAAATGGAGGCAACCTTATCAAACTTGTAACATGTTTTTACATGAAAATGTCAATCTTGAGTGCTGTTTGGTTACATTTTGTGTGTAGCAATAAACCTTGTTGGCCAGCTTCGCATTCAATGATACCACCTGCAAGCTTTCCTAGTTACAAAGAATACAAAAGTATCCTCAAAGTCCCGAACATAAAGAGATCTCTTTTATGTTCCTAGCCCAAAGTATCCCAGCGACTCTCCAATGTTTCCATTTCTGTAACCATTGACAACAGGTTACTATATCGTGAGAGCCAATCAAAACTAGGAATCAACTTTTGTTATCCAATGAAATACAGTTGTACTATGATTGACGGGTGTTTAAACCAATAGCATTCATAATCTTCCGTTGCCACTGATTATAAATCAGTCCTCCGATTTTGAATCGCGTATTCTTCTTTCTTGTTTCAGAGTGTTTCCGACAGAGGCAGTTATACTTCACCTGTGTTTAAAAAAAAAATTGATTAATTCACTCAAAATGAGGGAAATTGTGCATTTGCAGGCGGGTCAGTGCGGCAACCAAATTGGAGCAAAGGTTGGTTCAACTTTCCAGACTATTTCACCTTTCATTAAAGCTCAGTAAGGTATCCCTGCCTTGCATTTCTGTAATTTATCTATCTAATGTTAGTTATAAATAAATTATCTAGCTAGGCTACTCCTATTAGGCTACATACCCACGTTTTCTGTATTGTAATTGCTCTGTATTTGATTCATTCCCTGCAAATTGCTTCGCTGGCATATCTTTTGGGATGGCTATAAGACGTGAGTTGGAGATAACACCTGTTCCATTTCTTTCCTCTAGTTCTGGGAAGTGATTAGTGACGAACATGGCATCGACCCCACTGGCACATACCATGGGGACAGTGACCTTCAGCTGGAGAGAATTAATGTGTATTACAATGAAGCCACGGGTAGGTCCTCTATTAGCCTGCTAGTTCTATATATTCTCTAGTCATCTAAACAAAATAGGGTTGTAGTGCTGCTAGATCACATTTTTTCAATTTGAGAATAGGGGCCTACACGGAGCTGGTAAAAATATTTTTGGAAAATGTATTCTGATAAATAATAAATATATTATACTGCAATGAAACAGGCAGGGAGCAGGTCTCGAACCCTCGACCTTCTAGCCCGAAGTCTAGCGCGCTATCGACTGTGCCGCAAAAGCATGCTCAGGCGGTAGTCGATATCTGTTCTTATAAACCCAGGGTCGTTATAATACTAAATTACCACAAAAATACCCAAAACTAGGCCGCGTATGGGAACGCGCTGGGTGGCGAGCTCTTTCCTGGTCCAACTTCGAAGCGCTCTGCGCACGCTTTGCGCACGCTTTGAGCGGACCATATCCCACCTAATAAGAACCCCACAGACAGAACTATGAGGGGTTGTCCTCAACAGTTTGTTATGGACTTGGGACTCATGTACGACGCTCTCCGAGTGTCTTGTAAGATCGCATAATGATTAGTAGGCCTATTTTCAGTGGTGTAAAAATACTTGAAAGTACTACTTAAGTAGTTTTTTTGGGGTATCTGTACTTTACTATTTATATTTTTCACAACTTTTACTTCACTACATTCCTAAAGAAAATGATGTACTTTTTACTCCATACATTTTCCCTGACACCCAAAAGTACTTGTTACATTTTGAATGCTTAGCAGGACAGGAAAATAGTTCAATTCATGCACTTATCAAATGTTATTTGTCACATACACATGGTTAGCAGATGTTAATGGAGTGTAGCGAAATGCTTGTGCTTCTAGTTCAGACAGTGCAGTAATATCTAACAACTACCTAATACACACAAATCTAAAGGGGTGAATGAGAATATGTACATGTAAGTATATGGATGAGCGATGGCTGAGCGGCATAGGCAAGGTGCAATAGATGGTATAA
This sequence comes from Salvelinus fontinalis, assembly GCF_029448725.1. NCBI lineage: Eukaryota > Metazoa > Chordata > Actinopteri > Salmoniformes > Salmonidae > Salvelinus > Salvelinus fontinalis. The sequence goes on from NC_074685.1 coordinate 42,136,985, forward strand.
AATACTGTATATACATGTAATATGAGTAATGTAAGATATGTAAACATTATTAAAGTGGCATTATTTAGAGTGCATTGTATAAAGTGACTATTGATCCATTTATTAAAGTGGCAGGTGATTGGGTCTCAATGTAGACAGCAGCTTCTCTGAGTTAGTGATTGCTGTTTAGCAGTCTGATGCCCTTGAGAGAAAGCTGTTTTTCAGTCTCTCGGTCCCAGCTTTGATACACCTGTACTGACCTCGCCTTCTGGATGGTAGCGGTGTGAACAGGGAGTGGCTCGGGTGGTTGATGTCCTTGATGATCTTTTTGGCCTTCCTGTGACATCGGGTGCTGTAGGTGTCATGGAGGGAAGGTAGCTTGACCCCGGTGATGCGTTGTGCAGACCGCACCACCATCCTCTGGAGAGCCTATCAAGAGAACATCCATGGTCGTCCCTACTGCCTCTGATCTGGCGGACTCACTAAGCACATGCTTCGTTTGTAAATTATATCTTAGTGTTGCAGTGTACCCCTGGCTATCTGTAAAGAACAAGAAAATGAGGCTCTGGTTTGCTTAATATAATACATTTTAAATTATTTATACTTTTGATATTCAAGTATATTTTAGAAATTACATTTACTTTTGATACTTAATTATATTTAAAAACAAATACTTTTAGACTCTTACTCAAGTAGTATTTTACTGGGTGTCTTTTACTTGAGTCATTTTCTATGAAGTTCTTTACTTTTACTAAAGTATGATAATTGGTTACTTTTTCCACTACTTCTTATTTTACATAACAGAACCAAACATAACAGCATATAGCACAGTAGGGCTATTTTACTGTTACACCAAGAACTCCTCCTCAGTCATTTCTTGTGTGCTTTTAGGATGGTTAGCTCGCTGAAGCTGCATTGCCGAAACTCAACAGCTTGCACCAGTAGGCAGGATCTAGCCAATGCTCAGGTACAGATGAAGAAATCCTAGGCCCCAAGGATTTATACATACATAATTTCCTGTAAAGAAATCCGTGCACCAAGATGCTATTCGAACGGGTGTGCGAAATTTACTGTTTAAGAAAAAGTTACTTTATAATAAAGCCATAACATTTGCGATGTGGTATAGTCTACAGGGGGATTTATTTTGGCAGGGGTCTGAGAAAAAAGAATTTCATGCAATTCTACCTCATGTACATGACATCTGTCTCTAACAGTATGTCTCTAACTCAATAAAATGTCCAGTGGCACACTGACTCAGACTCACCTGATGAAGATAAAGCCATAGGCTACACACGGAGATGGCCGATAGGCTATTGCCAAGTCGAGCGTGTCTCAAGATGAGCTACTTTGAAAAACAGTGCTGTTTGCAAAATATTTTATTTTTTCCCCGTATTGGTTCTAGAGGCAGATTCGTCTTCCCTTTTCAGCAGTAGACATTTGCTTTCCAAACTGTATATTTTTCCCACAATTGTATTTTGAATTCTGCAAAAGGCAAACCTACAGCTTCAAACAGCCATAATTTAATCCATAGATGGCAGTTCCCATTCAAATCAGGACTGGCAGCCATTGCTTGTGTACCCATGAGTTTAAAAGTCAAATTGCCATGGTAAGAGGTTGCAAAACCTTTCTATGGATTATGTCTATGGCCACAATGCAAACAAGCTGTATGTTTGGCACGCATGCTGCCCAAAATCCTGACCTTCCCGGCTGTATGCATACATGTAACTGCCAAAATAAAGGAAACACTTGAGTAAACAGGGATAAAAAGTATGAGTTATGGTGTGGGGTGCATTTACCTGGCATGGTTTGGGTACACTTGTAGAATCTATGCCCAAGTTCATTTAAGCTGTTCTGGCAGCTCGTGGTGACCTAACACCCTTTTAAGACATTTTATGTTGGTGTTTCCTTTATTTTGGCAGTTACCTGCTTGTGCTAAAACTTTATCCAGTTATTTCATTTTTTTACTATTGACCCTTCTGTGGCTACATTATGCTCTCTGGTGTATTTTGAACATTGCGAGCGAGCTCCTGTGATTGGATAAAAATATATATACATGCATACATTCTAAATAAATTATACTAAATTACCACAAATTTTCCATGAACTACAACAAACCCAATTTGTATAGCAGTTTAGAGTTAACCAACTTGCTGAGTGCGTTGCCAAACTGCAGCAACAAGTGACAAAAATGGTGTGAGTCAGGGGCTGGACATGGGCCCAGACCCTGACAAACACAATTGAACAGTCACATTTATTTATTATGCAGTTTATTTTTTATTAATCAGTTACCCAATCAAGGCAGGGCCCCCCAGTTACCCATGTGGGCCCTACTTCATCTCCTCCCCTATTTGACGATTAGCTAATTGAGAGCGGGCTCCTGAGTACTCCTGTGGTTGGCGGTTGCAGTAAATAAAAATACTAAATGTATAGTGTATATATATATATATTAATATTAATATATATATATTAATATATATATATATATTAATATTAATATATATATATATTAATATTAATATATATATATATTAATATTAATATATATATTAATATATATATATATTAATATATATATATATATATATATTAATATATATATATATATATTAATATATATATATATATATATTAATATATATATATTAATATATATATATATATATATATTAATATATATATATTAATATATATATATATATATATTAATATATATATATATTAATATATATATTAATATATATATATATATTAATATATATATATATTAATATATATATATATATATATATATATTAATATATATATATATATTAATATATATATTAATATAAATGTATAATATATATATATATATATATATATATATATATATATATATATATATATATATATATATATATATATATATATATATATATATATATATATATATATATAAACCTTTTGCTGCCTCTTGGGTCCCCCACAGGCCTGGGCCCAGGTGCTTCAGCACCAGTAAGCCCCTGCATTAATCTGGCCCTGCCTATGCTTTGATTGAAACAAAATACAAGAAAGGGTAATAGTTTAATACCATATACTCTAATTTGCTCACGAAACAGTAATTCAAGAAGATCTAATCGCATATTCCCATTAAACTATTTGTGATCAAATGATTAGCATGCAGATGCCGTTTGAACATTTTCCTGGTAAAACGTGAATAATTATAAATAATTTTATGCATATTCGATAATGATATTAAATCTGTCGGTACAAACTTTGAGAATTGATGATGACATTTTTATTTTTTAAATAATAATTGCGCTCCCGCACGTAACACCACTGGTTGAACTTGATTTGAAAATGAGTGACCAATGCATTTGGTGGTGGTTCATGGTTTCGTGGGCAATGCAATGCCTCAAACATTTCTCTTTTGCTTTGCAGGAGGCAAGTATGTCCCCCGTGCGGTGTTAGTGGACTTGGAGCCTGGTACAATGGACTCTGTGAGGTCGGGTCCCTTTGGACAGATCTTCCGACCAGACAACTTCGTCTTCGGTGAGCCCTGGCGATCTGCTTTTGAGATTTTGAGAATGATATTTGATCCAACAACTGGTATTCATGAATACTACTGACTACATCCTAAGGAAGAAGCGTCTTAATATTGCTACAATGGATATTGTATTCATTTGGGGCATTACTATATGTTGTCAAACGACCTGGTCCCTTTTGTTTGTCTGCAGGCCAAAGTGGAGCTGGAAACAACTGGGCCAAGGGCCACTACACAGAGGGAGCAGAGCTGGTGGACTCTGTTTTGGATGTGGTGAGGAAAGAGGCAGAGAGCTGTGACTGTCTACAGGGTTTCCAGCTCACCCACTCCCTGGGTGGGGGCACAGGCTCGGGCATGGGCACCCTGCTCATCAGCAAAATCCGCGAGGAGTACCCCGACCGCATCATGAACACATTCAGTGTGGTGCCCTCGCCCAAAGTATCAGACACTGTGGTGGAGCCCTACAATGCCACCCTGTCAGTCCACCAGCTAGTAGAGAACACCGACGAGACCTACTGTATTGACAACGAGGCTCTGTATGACATCTGCTTCCGTACCCTTAAACTTACCACGCCCACCTATGGCGACCTCAACCACCTGGTGTCAGCCACCATGAGCGGGGTCACCACTTGCTTGCGCTTCCCTGGCCAGCTCAATGCTGACCTCCGCAAACTGGCTGTCAACATGGTGCCCTTCCCCCGTCTCCACTTCTTCATGCCAGGCTTCGCCCCTCTGACCAGCAGGGGGAGCCAGCAGTACAGGGCCCTCACTGTGCCCGAGCTCACCCAGCAGATGTTCGATGCCAAGAACATGATGGCAGCTTGCGACCCACGTCACGGCCGTTACCTCACCGTAGCTGCAGTGTTCAGGGGCCGCATGTCCATGAAGGAGGTGGACGAGCAGATGCTCAACGTCCAGAACAAGAACAGCAGCTACTTTGTCGAATGGATCCCCAACAACGTCAAGACCGCTGTCTGCGACATTCCTCCCCGCGGCCTCAAGATGGCCGCCACCTTCATCGGCAACAGTACGGCCATCCAGGAGCTGTTTAAGCGCATCTCCGAGCAGTTCACCGCCATGTTCCGCCGTAAGGCCTTCCTCCATTGGTACACCGGGGAGGGTATGGACGAGATGGAGTTCACTGAGGCTGAGAGCAACATGAATGACCTGGTGTCTGAGTACCAGCAGTACCAGGACGCCACCGCCGAGGAGGAGGGAGAGTTTGAGGAGGAAGGAGAGGAGGAGCTGGCGTAAAGATGTGTCATGTGTACTTCACATGCCTTACTGACATTTTTCAGTGTCCTGTTTGTCTTGTCTGTCCCTTTTCACCGTGGCCTTCTCAAGCTGTCAACTTCCAGCTTTTGAACCAAATCTTTATTAAAGGCATAACTTTGATAGCATTTTGTCTCCTGTACTCTATAAGTCAATCCATCTCAGTGTTCAAATCAATTATACAAGACACTTTAGGTACAATCATTGCAAATGGCCCACTTCCACATAGAAATGTGATTTAAGGTTGGCTATGGAATATTTCAGCAATCAATTCACAAAACTGACCATGTAAAGGGCTAAATCAAAAACCATAGAATGCGTCACCTGCAAAAAATATTTGACTGAGTCTTGAAAAATTGAGTGATAATTTAATTTGGAGGGTGGATTTTAGCTCATTTATGCATAACGTTTAAACTTTTTTTTATATATGGAATTGTTGCCACTTGTAAGCCTTCATATTTATTCAACAGTTAAACTTGCCTAGTATTTGTTTCCAAGTATTTTGCCAATTGCTTTTTATCTGTCCAAGCATAGAGGAAGACTAAGTGGACATGGCTGAAGGGCAAAACCATATTTAATTTCCGAATAGTTTAAAGTTGGGTTAGGGTTTGGTTAAGGTTAGTGTCAGTTTTAGGTTGTGTTCACCTGCTTTATTTATTTAACCTTTAACTAGGCAAGCCAGTTAAGAACAAATTCTTATTTACAATGATGGCCTACCAAAAGGCAAAAAGCCTCCTGTGGGGATGGGGAATTAAAAATATAGGACAAAACACACGACATAAAGAGAGACCTAGGACAACATGGTAGCAACACCACATGATAACACAGCATGGAAGCAACACCACATAACAACATAGTAGAAACACAATATGGAAGCATAAGAGCGTCTGCTAAGTGACTTAAATGTAAATGTAAATGTAATGGAAGCATGGTAGCAGCACAAAACATTGTACAAACATTATTGGGCACAGACAACAGCACAAAGGCAAGAAGGTAGAGTGCCACGTCACGACTGTGTCAGACTGACAGATTGGTTGAGTTCGTTTTGCATGGCCCAGTGCCCCGGGTGGATGGAGATTTCACTTATAGACCAATGGAATAGTCTAAAATTAGCAAACTCCGCCCACCTGGGACACCAGGCCACGTCGAACGAACTCGACCATTGCTATAACATATGTGATTAGATAAGTAAAATACCTATCCAGCCGTTGTAAGATCTGGCATGCGTCAGCCACGCCTGGGCAGAGGAACGTGCCCCAAGATTTTGGCTGTTTTCCCCTGCTCCGACGTTGCACGCAACAACCAATGCTTGCGTGCCATTTCATCGACTGACAGGTTGCTGTAACATATGTGGTTACCTGATACTTAAAATACCCATCCAGGCGTTGGAAGATCTGGCATGTGTCAGCAAATGGACTGGGGTAAGAAACTCCCTTGCTCTAGCATAACAATCCAATGCCTTACCAATCATTGCAGTAGGGTTAGCAAGTGCACATTTCTGTGAGATGAGTAGAAAATTGCACTGCAGCAGCCCCAAAGTTGTGTAGAGACCACATCCAGTAGATGGCGCCATCACAATGAACTACTCCAGACAAGAATGTGAATAATGAAGACATTGAATAGAATACCATCTCTCCTACAGTTACATTGACTAATGGGTAGGGTTCTTATGATTGGGCTGTTTATAAATCTGTTTTCTTTTATCATCTGTTTTATTTTCTTTATTTTCTGTGAAATCTGCACATCCTTCTGCCTTCAAAGGTCTACCTATTCAGCCTCAGCTTTCTAAATCAAATCACATGACATTGGTCACGTACAGGGATGTAAATTACTTAAGTAAAAATACTTGAAAGTCGTTTTTTTTTTGGTATCTGTACTTTACTTTACTATTTATATTTTTGACAACTTTATACTTTTACATTCCTAAAGAAAATGATGTACTTTTTATTCCATATATTTTCCCTGACACCCAAAAGTGCTTGTTACATTTTGAATGCTTAGCAGGACAGGAAAATGGTCTAATCCACACACTTATCAAGAGAACATCCCTGGTCATTCCTACTGCCTCTGATCTGGCGGACTCACTAAACAAATGCTTGGTTTGTAAATTATGTCTGAGGGTTGGAGTGTGCCCCTGGCTATCCGTAATAAAAAATACAATAAAAATTGTGCCGTCTGGTTTACTTTAAGGAATTTGAAATTATTCATACTTTTACTTTTGATACTTAAGTATATTTAAAACCAAATACTTTTAGACTTTTACTCAAGTAATAGTGACTGGGTGACTTTCACTTTTACTTGAGTCATTTTCTATGAAGGTATCTTTACTTTCACTCAAGTATGACAGTTGGGTACTTTTTCCACCACTGCTCACATACACATATTTAGAAGCTGTTATTGCGGGTGTAGAGAAATGCTTGTGTTCCTAGCTCCAGCAGTGCAGTAGTATCTAACAATTCACAACAATACACACAAATATAAAAGTAAAAGAATGGAATGGAATGAAGAAATATATAAATATTAGTACGAGCAATGTCGGATTGGCATTGACTAAATGCAGTAGAATAGAATACAGTATATACAGTTGAAGTCGGAAGTTTACATACACTTTAGGTTGGAGTCATTAAAACTCGTTTTTCAATCACTCCACAAATTTCTTGTTTAACAAACTATAGTTTTGGTAATTCGGTTAGGACATCTACTTTGTACATGACACAAGTAATTTTTCCAACAATTGTTTACAGACAGATTATTTCACTAATAGGGAACGCGAGCTGGGTTTAGACCGTCGTGAGACAGGTTAGTTTTGTGTATCACAATTCCAGTGGGTCAGAAGTTTACATACACTAAGTTGACTGTGCCTTTAAACAGCTTGGAAAATTCAAGAAAATGATGTCATGGTTTTAGAAGCTTCTGATAGGCTAATTGACATGATTTGAGTCAATTGGAGGTGTACCTGTGGATGTATTTCAAGGCCTATCTTCAAACTCGGTGCCTCTTTGCTTGACATCATGGGAAAATCAAAAGAAATCATCCAAGACCTCAGAAAAATAATTGTAGACCTCCACAAGTCTTGTTCATCCTTGGGAGCAATTTCCAAATGCATCAAGGTACCACGTTCACCTGTACAAACAATAGTACGCAAGTATAAACACCATGGGACCACGCAGCTGTCATACCGCTCAGGAAGGAGATGCGTTCTGTCTCCTAGAGATGAATGTACTTTGGTGCAAAAAGTGCAAATCAATCTCAGAACAACAGCAAAGGACCTTGTGAAGATGCTGGAGGAAACGGGTATAAAAGTATCTATATCCACAGTAAAACGAGTCCTATATCGACATGACCTGAAAGGCCGCTCAGCAAGGAAGAAGCCACTGTTCCAAAACCGCCATAAAAAAAGCCGGACTACGGTTTGCAACTGCACGTCTGCACATTTTGGAAAAGCATTCCAGGTGAAGCTGGTTGAGAGAAAGCTTTGCACACTCTTGGCAATCATCAAGACAAAGGGTGGCTACTTTAAAGACCCTCAAATACAAATATATTTTTGACGTCTTCACTATTATTCTACAATGTAGAAAATAATAAAAATAAAGAAAAACCATGGAATGAGTAGGTGTGTCTAAACTTTTGACTGGTACTGTATGTAAGATCCCATAGCTAACGGTGCATGTCAGAGCAAAAACCAAGCCATGAGGTCGAAGGAATTGTCTGTAGAGCTCAGAGAAACGATTGTGTCGAAGCACAGATCTGGGGAAGGGTACCAAAAAATGTCTGCAGCATTGAAGGTCCCCAAGAACACAGTGGCCTCCATCATTCTTAAATGGAAGAAGTTTGGAACCACCAAGACTCTTCCTAGAGCTGGCCGCCCGGCCAAACTGAGCAATCGCGGGAGAAGGGCCTCGGTCAGAGCTCCAGAGTTCCTCTGTGGAGATGGGAGAACCTTCCAGAAGGACAACCATCTCTGCAGCACTCCACCAATCAGGCCTTTATGGTAGAGTGGCTAGACGGAAGCCAGTCCTCAGTAAAAGACACATGACAACCCGCTTGGAGATTGCCAAAGGCACACAAAGGACTCTTAGACCATGAGAAACAAGATTCTCTGGTCTGATGAAACCAAGATTGAACTCTTTGACATGAATGCCAAGCGTCACATCTGGAGGAAACCTGTCACCATCCCTACGGTGAAGCATGGTGGTGGCAGAATCATGCTGTGGGGATGTTTTTCAGCGGCAGATATTGGGAGACTAGTCAGGATTGAGGAAAAGATGAATGGAGCAAAGTACAGAGAGATCCTTGATGAAAACCTGCTCCAGAGCGCTCAGGGCCGTGGACTGGGGCGAAGGTTCACCTTCCAACAGGACAACGACCCTAAGCACACAGCCAAGACAACACTGGAGTGGCTTCGGGACAAGTCTCTGAATGTCCTTGATTGGCCCAGCCAGAGCCCTGACTAGAACACGATCGAACATCTCTGGTGACCTGAAAATAGCTGTGCAGCGACGCTCCCCATCCAACCTAACAGAGCTTGAGAGGATCTGCAGAGAAGAACGTGAGAAACTCCCCAAATACAGGTGTGCCAAGCTTGTAGTGTCATACCCAAGAAGACTCAAGGCTGTAATCGCTACCAAATGGGCTTCAACAAAGTACTGAGTAAAGGGTCTGAATACTTATGTAAATGTGATATTTAAGTTTTTTATTTTTAATAAATGTGCAAAAATTTCTAAAAACCTGTTTTTCCTTTGTCATTATGCGGTATTGTGTGTAGATTGATGAGGGGGAAAAAATAAGTGTAATCCATTTTAGAATAAGGCTGCAATGGAACTAAATGTAGAAAAGTCAAGGGGTCTGAATACTTTCCGAATGCAGCGTTTACTGTGAATGCAGTCTCCGCAAACGCGGGAACATTGTCCTTCAATTTCAATCTCGCTATAGTGCTGAACTGTCGCGATACGTATTGAATTGAGCCCTTAGTCTCTGTTGTTTAAGCTGAAGTCTCCTTCTCACTGGAAAAAAGCAACAGATACTCTTTAAAAACATTTTAATGATGTGCGGTCATGCCTTGAGCATGTTTCGATGACACACTGGTAGCCTTGGTAATGACCATCACATTGTAATAGTTAATGAGACACATCCCTGACAAGTTCTGCCAAAATCTTTCTTCTCCATCACAACAAACCAGTCATTTCCCTTTATAAAACATCCAACCTGCAATGATGGTTCATGCATGGTAACTGCAGAAATGGTAGCCTTGGTACCAGTCTGTTTGTACCATCATTCCACTGCTTGCCACTCCTTTGGCATACAAGGAGCTGAAATGACACAGATTTGGGATCAGGCTACAAAATGGTTACAAACATATAGTAGTCCATGCTAAGCCTTGACCACTACTTTTCTGTTTTTGACAGTATCAGATGTGGGAGTCTATTTGTATTTGTCATCAGATGTCTCCTATTTCTCTAGCGATCACCAATCACCTGAGGCCCCTTAGTTTTAATCTTCCCAGTGTTAACACACACACTGTTCTGCTCATGGTGTCAAAGTGGAGCTCTAAACGGATGATGGATTGCTCTTTTAGTGCCAGAGCTACTTTGCTGTCACTACCACTGAGGAGAGAGAGAAGGAGAGAGAGATGGGAAGGGATGTTGGATGTGGAGAGCAGTGACAACAACGACAACAACAGCTAACATAAATTAGGAAGTGTTCCGGTGGACAGATGGGGCTTACCATCACCCCCTCTGCATGCAAATGCCAACGACCAAAGAGTACCCCCCACCCTCACCTCCCCTCTTCCATCCCTCTCTTCCTACCTCGCCATGGAAACGGCACTATGGATTATCTCCACCAATGAGAGAGGCCAGGATGGAAAATGTTGGTGTTGGTGTTCTTCTTGTTGGGTCATTTGCTTTTCTGGTTGTGGGGTTGTTTCCATTTCACTGTAGTCAGTTCAGGAGATTGATTTGAAATTCCTTTTCCATGATCAAAAAGTGGCATTGATTTTTTTATGAGGACTTTTAATGCCATTTTTTAATTCAATTATTGTATTGAACTCTGTTCTCAAATGGAATAAATAAAAATGGAGTTGAGCCCAATCATGTTAGCAGTGCAGCATCCCTGGAGAAGAAAGGAATTACATACCTTACTCAAGGGCACAACGGCAGAGGACGGCATCTAGGATATTGATGCCAGAAACCATCACCGGCTCACTGCCACCATATTCTCCTGTCGGACCTGAGGATTTGCCCCGCTCTAACCTTTCCACTACCTACCATCCTAAAGGAATGTGAAAGAAAAGGGCCATTTGTACATGAACAGGATTAAATGTCACACACTTACTGTACCAGTAAAAAGTTTGGACACACCTACTCATTCAAGGGTTTTTCTTTATTTTTTTACTATTTTCTACATTGTAGAATAATAGTGAAGACATCAAAACTATGAAATAACACATATGGAATCAAGTAGTATTTGAGATTCTTTAAAGTAGCCACCCGCTTCCTTTACGACAGCTTTGCACACTCTTGGCATTCTCTCAACCAGCTTCACCTGGAATGCTTTTCCAACAGTCTTGAAGGAGTTCCTACATATGCTGAGCACTTGTTGGCTGCTTTTCCTTCACTCTGCGGTCCAACTCATCCCAAACCATCTCAACTGGGTTGAGGTCGGGTGATTATGGTGTCCAGGTCATCTGATACAGCACTACAACACTCTCCTTCTTGTTTAAATAGCCCTTACACAGCCTGGAGGTGTGTTTTGGGTCATTGTCCTGTTGAAAAACAAATGCTAGTCCCACTAAGCGCAAACCAGATGGGATGGCGTATCGCTGCAGAATGCTGTGGTAGCCATGCTGGTTAAGTGTGCCTTGAATTCTAAATAAATCACAGACAGTTTCACCAGCAAAGCACCCCCACACCTCCTCCTCCATGCTTCACGGTGGGAACCACACATGTAGAGATCATCCGTTCCCCTACTCTGCGTCTCACAATTTCCACCGGTCTAATGTCCATTGTTCATATTTCTTGTTTGCAGCAATTCGCCCATGAAAGCCTGATTCACACAGTCTCCTCTGAACAGTTGCTGTCGAGATGTGTCTGTTACTTGTACTCTGTGAAGCATTTATTTGGGCTGCAATTTCTGAGGCTGTTATCTCTAATGAACTTATCCTCTGCAGCAGAGGTAACTCTGGGTCTTCCTTTCCTGTGGTGGTCCTCATGAGAGCCAGTTTCATCATAGCGCTTGACAGTTTTTGCGACTGCACTTGAAGAAACCTTTAAAGTTCATGACATTTTCCGCATTGACTAACCTTCATGTCTTAAAGTAATGATGGAGTGTTGTTTCTCTTTGTTTATTTGAGCTGTTCTTGCCATAATATGGACTTGGTATTTTACCAAATAGGGCTATCTTCTGTATAACACCCCTACCTTGTTACAACACAACTGATTGGCTCAAATGCATTAATTAAGAAGGTAAGAAATTTCACAAATTAACTTTTAACAAGGTACACCTGTTAATTGAAATGCATTCCAGGTGACTACCTCATGAAGCTGGTTGAGAGAATGCCAAGAGTGTGCAAAGCTGTCATCAAGGCAAAGGGTGGCAACTTTGAAGAATCTCAAATGGAAAATATATTTTGATTAATTTAACTTATTTAACTACATGATTCCATATGTGTTATTTCATAGTTTTGATGTCTTCACTATTATTCTATGTAAAAAATAAAGAAAAGCCTTGGAATGAGTAGGTGTGTCCAAACTTTCGACTGGTACTGTACATTTTAAGTATCTTCCCTTGTATCTTCTGAAAAATAAACCACAAAATGAGTCTCTCTGAGGATGCAATCATGTAATATTCTGTACTAATTCTGTGAAAAAGTTAATGAACTGAGCTCACACTTCTTCGGGGTGTTACAAAAAGAAGTTGGAGATAATACGCTAAGTCTCTCACATGCGCTACTTGCATTGTTCTTGACACCTCACTTTTGACAGTGGAGCCCAGCGAAGCAGGCAGGCACGCAGGACTCAAGAGGCTCTCTCCTCTCCTTTCTCTTTCCTCTCCTTTTTCTCCGCCGTTTCACTCCTTGCCGGCGGCGGCTGTGTGTGGCTGATGGCATCCGGCGTGCAGGGCGCCACGCGCAAAAGGGGTCCTGTCACTCACTCGCGGCGGCCATATGTGTGCCTGCGTGAGCTCCGAGCCAGCGGCGGCCGCCCCTGCCAGAAGACATTAGGGGAGCAGCGGGACGTCATTAAGGCGGCGCGATGATTGATTAACCGCGAATCGTGAACGCGAACCTCCCGCCTCAAATCCTCCACCACCTCCTCCCCGACTTGCCCCTCCAAAAACGGGGGCCGGGGCAACAGAGAGGAGAGAGAGCCCCCTGCAGATGTGGGGGTGTAATTGCATTAGAGCCCAGTAGGAACAGGATGAGCGGGGTTATGCTGAAATGAACCCAGTCTGGGGCCGTATGAGCCATTACCCACACATAAATCTTTATTTTTTTATTTTTGAGGGCTCCAGAGGGGCACACACAGTCATACACGTACGCGTGTGTGGTGGAGTGGCATATATTATCATATTATGCCAAGGCTTGGCTGGCTGAAGCTGTCCTTTCCACAGTGACAAAGAGAGTCGGGAGAGTGGAAGTGGTTGAATAGGGTCGAGATTTCATTTGAACTTTTATTTTCAGGAGACACTGGAATCAAGCAGGGCACTTTGTTCCTGTGCTTCTTGCCAATAAAGTAAATAAATAAATAAACCCAAAGCCCTCCTCTACAATTGCCCTATTAGCCGTGGCCCCTTTGCTAATAGGGGCTGGAGAACCACTCTGTTTGGCTAAACAAGAGAGTACCTCAAAACAGTGACTGAGAGGCCCTGAGGTGAAAAACAATAACCAAAACTCAGGTTGAAACCAGCTCCAGGAAAGAAGAACACATTCTCCACAGATTTTTTCTGGGATTTTCCCTGCCGGTGAAGCATCACAGAAGGAGATTATCATCCTCTAATGGCCCCCTGCCCTCCATCTCTCCATACCTCCTCCCTTCCTCCTTCTCATCTCTCCATCTCTACCCCTCCGTGTCCCGGAGCCATGCGGAGCGTTTGTTCACCACAGAGAGATGACTAATGAAATCCGTGGAGAGGGAAGCAGCCCAGGGACTCTCAGGCTAATGTTTTGTTTGGTATTAAAATGCGTGCGGCAGCTAAACTCCCACTGATTTGGATGAAAAAACATTTGGAATGGGCTCATCAATCAAGGCCTGCCGCACTGGAGCTGTCTAAATCCTGGGGTTCAGTGTGTGTGTGTGTGTGTGTGTGTGTGTGTGTGTGTGTGTGTGTGTGTGTGTGTGTGTGTGTGTGTGTGTGTGTTATGCCAGACGTCTGTATCATACAGAGAAGATGTTGTCCAAGGCACTCTCTCTTACACTGACACACTTTCAGATGCTTCACAAACATTCAGACATATGAACACTGTACACAAACACAGACATGCAGCGCAATGTCAGACAGTCTAAAACTTGCAAACACAAAAAGCCCAACACTTGGAACAATATAAAAAAACTGGAACAATATATTGCATTGTAAGGCTTACTGAAAGCGTTATCCCAGTTCACAACTCCTTATACTAACCTACATAAATGAATACATGTATTCCCAATGCATTACACACAGTTGGTTGATAGAAAGTGTTACTGAAATGCCCATGGTGTCACTGCAAAATTGGTACTCATGGGAGTAGGAGATTAAGATGGGAATATTGTGACACTCAGAGTTTCAGGCAGAAGACTGCTCTTTCAATCCATTCGGGTTGAAACCCACCTCCCTCTTGTTCAGTCAATCAGAATCGTTGAGGCTAATGCTGCGTTCTTATGCTACTCGGGAACTAGGAAACTACAGGGGAACACAACGCCATCTGAGTTTCCTACTGATATGTACCACTTGGAAGCACAGTATAAACTAAACCATTAAATTAAGTACTTCAGGTTTTCCGTTTCCGATAGCACACAAACGTGGCACAAAAGCAGGGCGTCTGTTTTTTCTCAGACCGAGGCCCAAATTCAATCAAATGCAGATAAAGCAAAATAGCACCATGATTCACTTAGAACATGGTCCCCCAACCGGTTGTGAAGCCCTGGCCACTGGATACGAAAAGTGTTCCAATTTTTAACTATTTCATTTATCGGGAGGGACAAACTCTGCCTCCCCGGCAGACCAGGAGAGCTAAATCAAGTGCGCCTACAGTACTGGCCAATCGAATAGCTCAAATCATCGTGCCTACAACCTCCACGAATCCCACAGAAAAGTTTCATACTAGCCTACATAATATTTCATAACTTTTAAAACCATGATCAGAAAGACACTATTAAAGAATAGAGCAAAGAGCTGCTGCTTTAACAATTTGGTTAATATTTACATTTTTATTCAGCACTGCCAACACTGTTTTTATTCAACACTTTTAAAAAAACATAAAACGCGCTTTACCTACTTCCACTTGCGCTGCAGCTGCAATGATTGAATAGTTAAGTGTATCAATAGCCTTGCGTTTTTATTATTAGCAGCTTGTTCTTCCTGTCTCACTTTAATATCGAGGAATATTTCATTTTCTCTGGTCAGAGGAACAACATGAATTTGTACATGAGGCAGAAATAATGTGGTGCGACTCAAGTTTTACCATCAGGTGGAAGACAGTGTCCCCTATCTCTGGTCAGTCTTACCGGAGGAAAGGAGAGAACAGCACATAGAGACTGCTGCCTACATACAGACTTGAAATCATTGGCCACTTTAATAAATGGAGTTGAATAATGTTTACATATCTTGCATTACTCATCTCATATGTATATACTGTATTCTATACAATCTACTGTATCTTAGTCTGTGTGCTCTGAAATTGCACATCCTTATATTTATATATTCTTATTCCATTCCTTTACTTAGATGTGTGTGTATTAGGTATTTGTTGTGAAATTGTTAGATATTACTTATTAGATAATGCTGCACTGTCGGAACTAGAATAACAAGCATTTCGCTACACTCACAATAACATCTGCTAAACACGTGTATGTGACCAACACAATTTGATTTGAACAGGAACCTTGAGAGGCGGACCCTCTGCTGCTCTCTCTCTCCCTCCCTCTGCTGAGACTGACCATCAGATGCAGGTACCATCAGTACAGTAAAATAAAATAGCCCCCCCCCCCCCCATTTATGCTCAGCTGTGCCTCACAAGTGATACAACAACTGATCTATTTTGTTATCAATGCTAGTGTTTTGAAATATAATATGGTCTGAGAAGAACATTATTGTCAGGACAAGCATAGCCAATATGCTGTGATGATGTATTAGGTGTACTGCACAAATCTCATTCCTACAGAACCATTTTTATTAGGTTAATGTTGCACAATTTGTGTATAATACAATCTGAGCGGTAGATCTCGGCTTGCTTTTTGACTCCAAAAGTGACCACTGACTTGGACTGTCCACTCTGTATAGGAAGGGGCAGACATGTTGGTGTACAACCAACACTCCCAACAAGCGTTCCCCTTGTGGACATTGCCATTGGATATTGACGTGAAACCACACCTGTCTTTAGAATGCAAACATTCTATGCAAACATTCTGAGTAAGGCTTTACTTTATCTATGGTTGTTGTGGGATGTGACTTATCCCAGAGATGGTACATTTGGTTGAGGGTCTTTCAAACCGTATTCTGGCATTCAAGTTTATTCTGGTGTTGAAGGGGAATGACCTCTGCAAGAATGAAGAAAGTGTGTATGTCTGTGTGTGTGTGTGTGTGTGTGTGTATCTTCACACATTTTACTTCCTCTCCCACTCTTTTACTCCTCTCATCTTTTCTCACCTCCTCCTCTTTCCTTTTTCTTCTCGTCCTCTTCCCCTGTCTCTTCTATTTTTCCCCTCTCTTCTATTCTGTCTTTTCCCCTGGAGCGGCTTGTCAGTCACACTCTCCCTGCTCTGCCCCCTGCAGTTGGAAGGAGCTCTAGTGGAACGCTCCATCTGTCTCCAGGGAGGGGGGGGGGGGGGGGGGCGGGGTCTGCCCATCTCATGAACCCTCCCACGCCACCATGAGAAAAGAGGGAGGAATGAAAGGGAGAAGCGAGGAGAAATGACCCGTGCTGTTTTCAGAAGCACTGATCTTCTCTCGCCCACCAGGACTCATCATCCCTCCCTCCATCCCCTTTTCCTTCCATCCCTCGTGTGGAGATGGCACATGCCGTCTCAGAGCACATATTCAGACTTATGCAGATTTTAATGCTGTTCATCAAAACAAGACAATGTAACCGTGGTAACCACATGTCACCTCACAAAACGAGATTTAGAAAACAGTTAGAACTGTTTTCTCATATATGGAGACAAGCAGAGTGGAGGGTTTAAATGACGTTGAGGCGTGAGTGTGCTGACAGACAAAAGGTTGGGAGCAATTCCATCAACATTCCAGTCAATTCCATCAAATGCTCTCCCATGGAGACATTCCTGTTGAATTGACCTCAACTCTATAGTGTGACTAACAGGTGTTTCTTCCCACCAGGGGGCAGTGAAGGGTTAGAGAGTAAGCTTGGACACATACAGGAGCTAAAATGAGGGGTTAGTTTGTTGTCTACAATACAACATAATGCATCTCTATGTTTTATATTTGAAACCATGTGTCTGTTTTACAGTTAAAACTCCCTAGTCCCTTATCAACCTAGTGGGAATAAATTTGTACAAACTATCACTGTTTTCATGGTCAAACCGGAAGTCAAAACATATAGACATAGGCCGCTCAAGGCCTATCTATCTCTATATCAAACCATACAGCGATGAAACCATGCGCACAGAAAAATATTTATGGACAACTGAGGTCTCCCAATGTTACATGTGACCCATCCTGCTTTGGCGCGATGTCTCTGAGCCTCTGAGACCCAGACGCGTCCTGTCATATCCCCCTTTATGTGATTCCTCAGCCAGGGTCCCCAGAGGGACTGACCTGCCAGCAGTCTAAGAAAGAGCCATTTGACTGGGCTTTGACTGGGCTTTTGAGCTGCTTAGCTGTAATGTCAGTGGCTGGGTCTTTTCAGATAGAATGGAGGGGGAAATGTCAGAGGAGATGATATCAGCTGGATTCAGTGAAGAGCGTCTCCTAGGTGGCCACCTTTTGCGACTTTGCTCCGAGGTCGGCGGAGGTCGCAAAGGGACAGAAAAGGGGATGATAACTCAGACGAATGCGAACATCTTCCAATTTACTGTACAACCCTCCTCTGAGGAAAAAGAGAGGGAAGGAGGGAGGACATGACAGACGGACGGACAGAGAGAAAGATGTAAAGGAGATTTGCTATCGCTCTAAAAACTTTAAGCTTTATTTCCTGTATTATATTACCTAGATGTCACTGAAATGTGGAAGGAAGATGGCCTGATTTTGTCACCTTGGCCCTACCACCTACAGTAGGCTACTGCAGTACTTCAGATACGAAAGGACTTGTTAATAGGATACAGGGATGGAAACTTTTCTTAAGGTATTAGGGCATATTTTATTTTTACTGTAACTTTGTATCATTTATCTATTTTGGGTTTGCTTCAGCCAAAATCGCAATTTGCATTGCTCTTCTCATGCCAATAAAGCTTGTTTGAATTTGAGGGAGAGAGGGAGAGAGACAGGGACAGGAGGGTAGCTCTGTCCCAACCCTAACCTCAACCCCTAGATCATCCTTGGCCCTTGGCCACTCACTAGCTCGCACTCCCACGCTGATTACTTCCTGGTCTGAAGCCCCTGCGGTTTAGAAATGATTTAAAAATGGTTTTCATTTCCTGTGCAGGAGCAGGGCGGGCAAAGAGGAGGAGGTAGGGAGAAAGGGGTAGGATTAGGGGAGGAGAGGGGGTTTTTGATATGGAAAACGTGTGGGCGACAAGGGAGAAGAGGGCTGGAGCCATGTTTGAAGGGTGTGTTGTTTTGTAGGGTATTACGAGGGCTGGCGGTGCAGTCTTTGCCTGCGGGGTCGTGCAACGTTTTGCGGTGTTCTATTACAACGCTCATTTCCGACCGTGGTTCAGATTGGGATCAGACAGGGTTCTAGAAGTTTCCCCCTTACTCCTCTTTCTTCTCCTCTTCCACAACTCCCTAGATCCCTTTGGACCTCTGAAATCACACACTACTCTGTGTTGGATGTGTAATGAAAATGAATGATGTAACATACTCTCCCTCTACCCAGTTTTCAACTTCTTTTGAACTTATAGTCCATCATTTTATGATCTGTTCTCGTTAAAAAAAAATATCATAAACAAAGCAACAACAACCTCATTGTCATAACTTGGTATCGCTACCAAGTGCACGTCAGACAGTTAGTCTGACCAATAACACATTTACATTTTTGCTGTACCATACTCAACAACAAAAAAACAATATTGTGCAGATAGCCGAAGTAACAACCCGAGACCGAGTATTTCTCTGTTTATTGTGCGGTGTCCGTCGGTGTCTCTCAGCTGCACTCGCTCTCCCTGGAAAATGGAAGGGTCGGTGTGACATCACAATGCTCTTCCTAGGTCGCCGGGGGAAAAGGAAGTGATAGAGTTGATAAGGGAAGCGGTATCAGTGCTGCCCAAATGCACCATCCGGCATCTGTGTGGAGAGGGGGAGACAGATACTGTACTCTGTAGTGGCCTGATTGTGTGCTCCGTCTCCTTCTCCTTTGTTGACCACTCACAATGAACAAAGAAGAGAGAGAGAGTGAGAGAGAGAGAGAGAGAGAGAGAGAGAGAGAGAGAGAGAGAGAGAGAGAGAGAGAGAGAGAGAGAGAGAGAGAGAGAGAGAGAGAGAGAGAGAGAGAGAGAGAGAGAGAGAGAGAGCTCCTCATTGACTCAAATGGCAAATACATTCAGAGGGTAAACCTTTTCTCAAACACAAAGTGGCTAAACACTGGTGCCCTGTGGGCATGCCCTGGAGCTGCTGTCAGAGGACAGACTAGGGTCCCCCAGCCACATCATAATTCACACGGGCACAAATGACCTGAGGGCCCAGCAGGAAAGGGTGGCAACAGCACTCAAGGGAGTGATTGAAAAAGCTTTTTCCACTTTCCCCAACGCACAAGTGGTTATCTCCACCCTGCTACCACAAAAATAACTTCACCCTGCCACCATACAGTGGGTGAATGCAATAATTTTGCGAGACTGCCTCAAAACCTAATGTCTACCTGGCCCACCACTCCACCCTGACCTTTACGACCAGGTCCATCTCTACAAGGCAGCAATCCCAACTTTTGCCAGGACCCTGAAGGACGTCACCCTCAACTGTAGCCCCAGCACTTCAAACAGGAGCAACAGAGCAACAGACACCCTGCCCAGACCAGCGAGACCCCCTCTCGAAGGACCTGCACCGAGAAAACCCACGCCAAGAGGACCTACACCCAGACCACAGCATCACCAGCCACACCCCAACCAGCTAAGGCCACCCCAAGCAAACGCCGGCCAGACCATATATAGACTCCCCATATCAGACCTATGCCCCTTCTGCCCACCCCATGCCCCCGGCACCTGCGGCAAGGACCTCAACATGACAGCAGGACATATGCCCAGGCCGTGAGCAGAGCAACAGGCCCAACCCACACTATTACACCCGCCCAACCCCATCCTGTAACCTAAGAGGTATGTCTCAGATGCTCAACAGGCTCTGCTCACACCTACTGTGATGGTCCAGGCCTAAACCACACAAAAACAACACTAGACACTATGGAACACAAAGATTTTACTATCTCATCCTGGAATATAAGGTCTGAGGTCATCTGCCTTTGGCCTAAAGAGCAGGAACCCAGACTTCATCAAAGAAATTGCAAATACAGACATTGTCATCCTACAAGAAACATTGTATAAAGGAGACGGACCCACTGGCGGCCCTCTAGGTTACAGAGAGCTGGTAGTCCCATCCACCAAACTACCAGGTGTGAAACAAGGAAGAGATTCAGGGGGTATGCTAATTTGGTATAGAGTAGACCTAACCCACTCTATTAAAATATTCAAAACAGGAACATTTTACATCTGGCTAGAAATGAATAAGGAAATGATCTCAAAAGAGAAAAATTTCCTTATGTGTGCGCTACCTTTATCCTCCCAATAGAATCCCCATACTTTAATGATGACAGCTTCTCCATCCTAGAGGGGGAGATCAACACTTTCCAAGCTCAGGGACATGTACTGGTCTGTGGTGACCTAAATGCCAGAACTGGACAAAAACCCGACACCCTTAGCACACAGGGGGACAAACACCTACCTGGAGGTGACAGCATTCCTTCCACCATATGTCCCCCTAGACACAACTACAACGACATAACCAACAAAAACAGATCACAACTCCTGCAGCTCTGTCGGACACTGGGTATGTACATAGTCAATGGTTGGCTTCGAGGGGACTCCTATGGTAGGTACACCTATAGCTCATATCTTGGCAGTAGTACTGTAGACTTTTTCACTGACTTCAGTCTCTTAGAGCGTTCACAGTCAGTCCACTGACACCCCTATCAGATCACAGTAAAATCACACTCTACTTGAACAGAGCTATGCTCGATCATGAGGCATCAAAGCCAAAGGAACTGAATAATATTAAGAAATGCTACAGATGGAAGGAAAATAGTGTGTAAATCTACCAAAAGACAAATAGGCAGCAACAAATTCAATACATCCTAGACAGTTTCCTGGACAAAAGGTTTCACAGTAATAGTGAAGCTGTAAACTTGGTAGTAGAAAACCTAAACAGTATATTTGACCTCTCAGCTTCCCTATCAAATCTAACATTTCAAGCAGACAACCTAAGAAAATGAACAACAATGACAAATAGTTTGATGAAGAATGCAAAAACCGAAGAAAGAAATTGATAAACCTATCCAATCAAAAACATAGAGAGACAGAAAACCTGAGTCTACGCCTTCACTATGGTGAATCACTAAAACACGACAGAAACACACTACGGAAAAGAAGGAACAAAATGTCAGAAATCAGCTCAATGTAAATGAAGAATAGATAGAATCTATAGAATCTAACCACTTCTGGGACAATTGGAAAACTCTAAACAAACAACAACATGAAGAGTTATCTATCCAAAATGGAGATGTATGGATGAACCACTTCTCCAATCTTTTTGGCTCTATAACAAAGAACAAAGAGCAAAAACATATACATGATGAAATAAAAATCTTAGAATCAACTATCAAAGACTACCAGAACCCACTGGATTCTCCAATAACATTCAATTAACTACAGGAAAAAATACAAACCCTCCAACCAAAAAAGGCCTGTGGGGTTGAAGGTATCCTAAATTAAATTATAAAATATACAGACCACAAATTCCAATTGGATATACTTAAACTCTTTAATATCATCCTCAGCTCTGGAATCTTCCCCAATATTTGTAACCAAGGACCCCAATCCACAAAAGTGGAGACAAATTTGACACTAATAACTACCGGGGGATATGCGTCAACAGCAACCGTGGCAAAATCCTCTGCATTATCATTAACAGCAGACTCGTACATTTCCTCAGTGAAAACAATGTACTGAGCAAATGTCAAATTGGCTTTTTACCAAATTCCCGTACTACAGACCACATATTCACCCTGCACACCCTAACTGACCAAAAAGACAAACCAAAACAAAGGTGAAGTCTTCTCATGCTTTGTTGATTTAAAAAAAGCTTTTTACTCAATTTGGCATGAGGGTCTGCTATACAAATTGATGGAAAGTGGTGTTGGGGGAAAAACATACATTATAAAATCCATGTATACAAACAACAAGTGTGCAGTTAAAATTGGCAAAAAAACAGGGGCGGGGGTGAGACAGGGATGCAGCTTAAGCCCCACCCTCTTCAACATATATATCAACGAATTGGCGAGGGCACTAGAACAGTCCGGCCTCACCCCACTAGAATCTTAAGTCAAATGTCTACTGTTTGCTGATGATCTGGTGCTTCTGTCCCCAACCAAGGAGAGCCTACAGCAGCACCTAGATATTCTGCACAGACTCTGTCAGACCTGGGCCCTGACAGTAAATCTCAGTAAGACAAAAATAATGGTGTTTCAAAAGAGGTCCAGTTGCTAGGATCACAAATACAAATTCCACCTAGACACCGTTGCCCTAGAGCACACAAAAAACAATACATACCTCGGCCTAAACATCAGCGCCACATGTAACTTACACAAAGCTGGGAACGATCGGAGAGACAAGGCAAGAA
This sequence comes from Salvelinus fontinalis, assembly GCF_029448725.1. Classification (NCBI taxonomy): domain Eukaryota; kingdom Metazoa; phylum Chordata; class Actinopteri; order Salmoniformes; family Salmonidae; genus Salvelinus; species Salvelinus fontinalis. The sequence goes on from NC_074685.1 coordinate 42,159,951, forward strand.
GGGCCTTCTATGCTATCAAAAGGAACATAAATTTGACATACCAATTAGGATCTGGCTAAAAAAATTATTGAATCAGTTATAGAACCCATTTCCCTTTATGGTTGTGAGGTCTGGGGTCCACTCACCAACCAAGAATTCACAAAATGGGACAAACACCAAATTGAGACTCTGCATGCAGAATTCAGCAAAAATATCCTCTGTGTACAATGTAAAACACTAAATAATGCACGCAGAGCAGAATTAGGCCGATACCCGTTAATTATCAAAATCCAGAAAAGAGCCGTTAAAGTCTACAACCATCTAAAAGGAAGCGATTCCCAAAACTTCCATAACAAAGCCATCACCTACAGAGAGAGGAACCTGGAGGAACCAGGCCTAGTTAGAGACACACACAGGACTAGTTAGAGACCCACCCAGGACTAGTTAGAGACACACCCAGGACAAGTTAGAGATCCACCAATGCCTAGTTAGAGACACACCCAAGACTAGTTAGAGACCCATCCAGGACTAGTTATATACCCACCAGGACTAGTTAGAGACCCACCCATGACTAGTTAGAGACCCACCCAGGACTAGCTGGAGACACACCCAGGACTAGTTAGAGACAGAGACCCAACCAAGCCTAGTTAGAGACCCACCCAGGACTAGTTAGAGACATACCCAGGACTAGTTAGAGACCCACCCAAGCCTAGTTAGAGACCCACCCAGGACTAGTTAGAGACCGACCCAAGACTAGTTAGAGACCCACCCAGGACTAGTTAGAGACCCACCCAGGACTAGTTATAGACACACCCAGGACTAGTTAGAGACACACACAGGACTAGTTAGAGACACACTCAGGACTTGTTAGAGAACCACCCAGGACTAGTTAGAGACCCACCCAGGCCTAGTTAGAGACACACCCAGGACTAGTTAGAGACCCACCCAGGCCTAGTTAGAGACACACCCAGGACTAGTTAGAGACACACTCAGGACTAGTTAGAGACACACACAGGACTAGTTAGAGACACACCAAGGACTAGTTAGAGAAACACCCAGGACTAGTTAGAGACACACCCAGGCCTATTTAGAGACAGAGACCCACCCAGGCCTAGTTAGAGACACACCCAGGACTAGTTAGAGACCCACCCAGGACTATTTAGAGACAGAGACCCACCCAGGCCTAGTTAGAGACACACACAGGACTAGTTAGAGACACACCCAGGCCTATTTAGAGACAGAGACCCACCCAGGCCTAGTTAGAGACACACCCAGGACTAGTTAGAGACCCACCCAGGACTATTTAGAGACAGAGACCCACCCAGGCCTAGTTAGAGACACACACAGGACTAGTTAGAGACACACCCAGGACTAGTTAGAGATCCACCCAGGCATAGTTAGAGACACACCAAGGACTAGTTAGAGACCCACCAGGACTAGTTAGAGACCCACCCATGACTAGTTAGAGACCCACCCAGGACTATTTAGAGACAGAGACCCACCCAGGCCTAGTTAGAGACACACCCAGGACTAGTTAGAGACCCACCCAGGACTATTTAGAGACAGAGACCCACCCAGGCCTAGTTAGAGACACACACAGGACTAGTTAGAGACACACCCAGGACTAGTTAGAGATCCACCCAGGCCTAGTTAGAGACACACCCAGGACTAGTTAGAGACACACACAGGACTGGTTAGAGACACACCCAGGACTAGTTAGAGACCACCCAGGACTAGTTAGAGACCCACCCAGGACTAGTTAGAGAACCACCCAGGCCTAGTTAGAGACACACCCAGGACTAGTCAGAGACACACCTATGACTAGTTAGAGACCCACCCAGGACTAGTTAGAGACACACCCAGGACTAGTTAGAGACACACCCAGGACTATTTAGAGACAGAGACCCACCCAGGCCTAGTTAGAGACACACACAGGACTAGTTAGAGACCCACCCAGGACTAGTTAGAGACACACCCAGGACAAGTTAGAGACCCACCCAAGACTAGTCAGAGATCCACCCATGCCTAGTTAGAGACACACCCAAGACTAGTTAGAGACCCATCTAGGACTAGTTATAAACCCACCAGGACTAGTTAGAGACCCACCAGGACTAGTTAGAGACCTACCAATGACTAGCTAGAGACCCACCCAGGACTAGTTAGAGACACACACATGACTAGTTAGAGACACACACAGGACTAGTTAGAGACACACCCAGGACTAGTTAGAGACAGAGACCCATCCAGGCCTAGTTAGAGACACACCCAGGACTAGTTAGAGACCCACCCAGGCCTAGTTAGAGACATACCCAGGACTAGATAGAGAACCACCCAGGACTAGTTAGAGACACACCCAGGCCTATTTAGAGACAGAGACCCACCCAGGCCTAGTTAGAGACACACACAGGACTAGTTAGAGACACACCCAGGACTAGTTAGAGATCCACCCAGGCCTAGTTAGAGACACACACAGGACTAGTTAGAGACACAACTAAGACTAGTTAGAGATCCACCCAGGCATAGTTAGAGACACACCCAAGACTAGTTAGAGACCCATCCAGGACTAGTTAGAGACCCACCATGACTAGTTAGAGACCCACCCAGGCTTAGTTAGAGAAACACCCAGGACTAGTTAGAGACCCATCCAGGACTAGTTAGAGACACACCCAGGCCTAGTTAGAGACACACCCAGGACTAGTTAGAGACCCACCCAGGACTAGTTAGAGACACACCCATGACTAGTTAGAGACACACCCAGGACTAGTTCGAGACACACTCAATACTAGTTAGAGATCCACCCAGGCCTAGTTAGAGACCCACCCAAGACGAGTTAGAGACCCACCCAGGACTAGTTAGAGACCCACTCATGACTAGTTAGAGACCCACCCAGGACTAGTTAGAGACACACATAGAACTAGTTAGAGACACACACAGGACTAGTTAGAGACACACCCAGGACTAGTTAGAGACAGAGACCCATCTAGGCCTAGTTAGAGACACACCCAAGACTAGTTAGAGACCCACCCAGGCCTAGTTAGAGACATACCCAGGACTAGTTAGAGACCCACTCAGGCCTAGTTAGAGACACACCCAGGACTAGTTAGAGACCCACCCAGGCTTAGTTAGAGACATACCCAGGACTAGTTAGAGACCCAACCAGGCCTAGTTAGAGACACACCCAAGACTAGTTAGAGACCCACCCAAGACTAGTTAGAGATCCACCCAGGCCTAGTTAGAGACACATCCAAGACTAGTTAGAAACCCACCCAAGACTAGTTAGAGACACACCCAGGACTAGTTAGAGACCCATCCAGGACTAGTTAGAGACACACCCAGGCCTAGTTAGAGACACACCCAGGACTAGTTAGAGACCCACCCAGGACTAGTTAGAGACCCATCCAGGACTAGTTAGAGATCCACCATGACTAGTTAGAGACCCACCCAGGCTTAGTTAGAGAAACACCCAGGACTAGTTAGAGACCCATCCAGGACTAGTTAGAGACACACCCAGGCCTAGTTAGAGACACACCCAGGACTAGTTAGAGACCCACCCAGGACTAGTTAGAGACACACCCATGACTAGTTAGAGACACACCCAGGACTAGTTCGAGACACACCCAATACTAGTTAGAGATCCACCCAGGCCTAGTTAGAGACCCACCCAAGACGAGTTAGAGACCCACCCAGGACTAGTTAGAGACCCACTCATGACTAGTTAGAGACCCACCCAGGACTAGTTAGAGACACACATAGAACTAGTTAGAGACACACACAGGAATAGTTAGAGACACACCCAGGACTAGTTAGAGACAGAGACCCATCCAGGCCTAGTTAGAGACACACCCAAGACTAGTTAGAGACCCACCCAGGCCTAGTTAGAGACACACCCAGGACTAGTTAGAGACCCACTCAGGCCTAGTTAGAGACACACCCAGGACTAGTTAGAGACCCACCCAGGCTTAGTTAGAGACATACCCAGGACTAGTTAGAGACCCAACCAGGCCTAGTTAGAGACACACCCAAGACTAGTTAGAGACCCACCCAAGACTAGTTAGAGATCCACCCAGGCCTAGTTAGAGACACACCCAAGACTAGTTAGAGACCCACCCAGGACTAGTTAGAGACCCACCCAGGCCTAGTTAGAGACACACCCAAGACTAGTTAAAGATCCACCCAGGCCAAGTTAGAGACACACCCAAAACTAGTTAGAGACCCATCCAGGACTAGTTAGAGACTCACCAGGACTGGTTAGAGACCCACCCAGGACTAGTTAGAGAACCACCCAGACCTAGTTAGAGACACACCCAGGACTAGTCAGAGACACACCCATGACTAGTTAGAGACCCACCCAGGACTAGTTAGAGACACACCCAGGACTAGTTAGAGACACACCCAATACTAGTTAGAGATCCACCCAGGCCTAGTTAGAGACACGCCCAAGACTAGTTAGAGACCCACCCAGGACTAGTTAGAGACCTATCCATGACTAGTTAGAGACACACCCAGGACTAGTTAGAGACACACCCAGGACTAGTTAGAGACACACCCAATACTAGTTAGAGATCCACCCAGGCCTAGTTAGAGACACACCCAAGACTAGTTAGAGACCCACCCAGGACTAGTTAGAGACTCATCCATGACTAGTTAGAGACACACCCAGGACTAGTTAGAGACACACCCAAGACTAGTTAGAGACCCACCCAGGACTAGTTAGAGACCCACCCAGGACTAGTTAGAGACAGAGACCCATCCAGGCCTAGTTAGAGACACACCCAGGACTAGTTAGAGACCCACCCAGGCCTAGTTAGAGACATACCCAAGACTAGTTAGAGACCAACCCAAGACAAGTTAGAGACACACCCAAGACTAGTTAGAGATCCACCAAAGGCATAGTTAGAGACACACCCAAGACTAGTTAGAGACCCATCCAGGACTAGTTAGAGACCCACCATGACTAGTTAGAGACCCACCCAGGCTTAGTTAGAGACACACCCAGGACTAGTTAGAGACACATCCAGGACTAGTTAGAGACACACCCAGGCCTAGTTAGAGACACACCCAGGACGAGTTAGAGACCCACCCAGGACTAGTTAGAGACCCACCCATGACTAATTAGAGACCCACCCAGGACTAGTTAGAGACACACATAGAACTAGTTAGAGGCACACACAGGACTAGTTAGAGACACACCCAGGACTAGTTAGAGACAGAGACCCATCCAGGCCTAGTTAGAGACACACCCAAGACTAGTTAGAGACCCACCCAGGCCTAGTTAGAGACATACCCAGGACTAGTTAGAGAACCACTCAGGCCTAGTTAGAGACACACCCAGGACTAGTTAGAGACCCACCCAGGCTTAGTTAGAGACATACCCAGGACTAGTTAGAGACCCACCCAGGCCTAGTTAGAGACACACCCAAGACTAGTTAGAGACCCACCCAAGACTAGTTAGAGATCCACCCAGGCCTAGTTAGAGACACACCCAAGACTAGTTAGAGACCCACCCAGGACTAGTTAGAGACCCACCCATGCCTAGTTAGAGACATACCCAGGACTAGTTAGAGACCCACCCAGGCCTAGTTAGAGACACACCCAAGACTAGTTAAAGATCCACCCAGGCCAAGTTAGAGACACACCCAAGACTAGTTCGAGACCCATCCAGGACTAGTTAGAGACCCACCAGGACTGGTTAGAGACCCACCCATGACTAGTTAGAGACCCACCCAGGACTAGTTAGAGACACACACAGGACTAGTTAGAGACACACACAGGACTAGTTAGAGACACACCCAGGACTAGTTAGAGACAGAGACCCATCCAGGCCTAGTTAGAGACACACCCAGGACTAGATAGAGACACACCCAGGACTAGTTAGAGACACACCCAGGACTAGTTAGAGACACACCCGGGATTAGTTAGAGACGCACCCAGGCCTAGTTAGAGACACAACCAGGACAAGTTAGAGACCCACCCAGGCCTAGTTAGAGACACACCCAGGACTAGTTAGAGACACACCCAAGACTAGTTAGAGACCCACCCAGGACAAGTTAGAGACACACATAGGACTAGTTAGAGACACATACAGGACTAGTTAGAGACCCACCCAGGACTAGTTAGAGACCCACACAGGACTAGTTAGAGACACACCCAGGACTAGTTAGGGAACCACCCAGGCCTAGTTAGAGACACACCCAGGACTAGTTAGAGACCCACCCAGGACTATTTAGAGACACAGACCCACCCAGGCCTAGTTAGAGACACACACAGGACTAGTTAGAGACCCACCCAGGACTAGTTAGAGATCCACCCAGGACAAGTTAGAGACCCACCCAGGCCTAGTTAGAGACACACCCAAGACTAGTTAGAGATCCACCCATGCCTAGTTAGAGACACACCCAAGACTAGTTAGAGACCCATCCAGGACTAGTTATATACCCACCAGGACTAGTTAGAGACACACTCAGGACTTGTTAGAGAACCACCCAGGACTAGTTAGAGACCCACCCAGGCCTAGTTAGAGACACACCCAGGACTAGTTAGAGACCCACCCAGGCCTAGTTAGAGACACACCCAGGACTAGTTAGAGACACACTCAGGACTAGTTAGAGACACACACAGGACTAGTTAGAGACACACCAAGGACTAGTTAGAGAAACACCCAGGACTAGTTAGAGACACACCCAGGCCTATTTAGAGACAGAGACCCACCCAGGCCTAGTTAGAGACACACCCAGGACTAGTTAGAGACCCACCCAGGACTATTTAGAGACAGAGACCCACCCAGGCCTAGTTAGAGACACACACAGGACTAGTTAGAGACACACCCAGGCCTATTTAGAGACAGAGACCCACCCAGGCCTAGTTAGAGACACACCCAGGACTAGTTAGAGACACACCCAGGACTATTTAGAGACAGAGACCCACCCAGGCCTAGTTAGAGACACACACAGGACTAGTTAGAGACACACCCAGGACTAGTTAGAGATCCACCCAGGCATAGTTAGAGACACACCAAGGACTAGTTAGAGACCCACCAGGACTAGTTAGAGACCCACCCATGACTAGTTAGAGACCCACCCAGGACAAGTTAGAGACCCACCCAGGACTAGTTAGAGACCCACCCAGGACTATTTAGAGACAGAGACCCACCCAGGCCTAGTTAGAGACACACCCAGGACTAGTTAGAGACCCACCCAGGACTATTTAGAGACAGAGACCCACCCAGGCCTAGTTAGAGACACACACAGGACTAGTTAGAGACACACCCAGGACTAGTTAGAGATCCACCCAGGCCTAGTTAGAGACACACCCAGGACTAGTTAGAGACACACACAGGACTGGTTAGAGACACACCCAGGACTAGTTAGAGACCACCCAGGACTAGTTAGAGACCCACCCAGGACTAGTTAGAGAACCACCCAGGCCTAGTTAGAGACACACCCAGGACTAGTCAGAGACACACCTATGACTAGTTAGAGACCCACCCAGGACTAGTTAGAGACACACCCAGGACTAGTTAGAGACACACCCAGGACTATTTAGAGACAGAGACCCACCCAGGCCTAGTTAGAGACACACACAGGACTAGTTAGAGACCCACCCAGGACTAGTTAGAGACACACCCAGGACAAGTTAGAGACCCACCCAAGACTAGTCAGAGATCCACCCATGCCTAGTTAGAGACACACCCAAGACTAGTTAGAGACCCATCCAGGACTAGTTATATACCCACCAGGACTAGTTAGAGACCCACCAGGACTAGTTAGAGACCTACCAATGACTAGCTAGAGACCCACCCAGGACTAGTTAGAGACACACACATGACTAGTTAGAGACACACACAGGACTAGTTAGAGACACACCCAGGACTAGTTAGAGACAGAGACCCATCCAGGCCTAGTTAGAGACACACCCAGGACTAGTTAGAGACCCACCCAGGCCTAGTTAGAGACATACCCAGGACTAGATAGAGAACCACCCAGGACTAGTTAGAGACACACCCAGGCCTATTTAGAGACAGAGACCCACCCAGGCCTAGTTAGAGACACACACAGGACTAGTTAGAGACACACCCAGGACTAGTTAGAGATCCACCCAGGCCTAGTTAGAGACACACACAGGACTAGTTAGAGACACAACTAAGACTAGTTAGAGATCCACCCAGGCATAGTTAGAGACACACCCAAGACTAGTTAGAGACCCATCCAGGACTAGTTAGAGACCCACCATGACTAGTTAGAGACCCACCCAGGCTTAGTTAGAGAAACACCCAGGACTAGTTAGAGACCCATCCAGGACTAGTTAGAGACACACCCAGGCCTAGTTAGAGACACACCCAGGACTAGTTAGAGACCCACCCAGGACTAGTTAGAGACACACCCATGACTAGTTAGAGACACACCCAGGACTAGTTCGAGACACACTCAATACTAGTTAGAGATCCACCCAGGCCTAGTTAGAGACCCACCCAAGACGAGTTAGAGACCCACCCAGGACTAGTTAGAGACCCACTCATGACTAGTTAGAGACCCACCCAGGACTAGTTAGAGACACACATAGAACTAGTTAGAGACACACACAGGACTAGTTAGAGACACACCCAGGACTAGTTAGAGACAGAGACCCATCTAGGCCTAGTTAGAGACACACCCAAGACTAGTTAGAGACCCACCCAGGCCTAGTTAGAGACATACCCAGGACTAGTTAGAGACCCACTCAGGCCTAGTTAGAGACACACCCAGGACTAGTTAGAGACCCAACCAGGCCTAGTTAGAGACACACCCAAGACTAGTTAGAGACCCACCCAAGACTAGTTAGAGATCCACCCAGGCCTAGTTAGAGACACATCCAAGACTAGTTAGAAACCCACCCAAGACTAGTTAGAGACACACCCAGGACTAGTTAGAGACCCATCCAGGACTAGTTAGAGACACACCCAGGCCTAGTTAGAGACACACCCAGGACTAGTTAGAGACCCACCCAGGACTAGTTAGAGACCCATCCAGGACTAGTTAGAGATCCACCATGACTAGTTAGAGACCCACCCAGGCTTAGTTAGAGAAACACCCAGGACTAGTTAGAGACCCATCCAGGACTAGTTAGAGACACACCCAGGCCTAGTTAGAGACACACCCAGGACTAGTTAGAGACCCACCCAGGACTAGTTAGAGACACACCCATGACTAGTTAGAGACACACCCAGGACTAGTTCGAGACACACCCAATACTAGTTAGAGATCCACCCAGGCCTAGTTAGAGACCCACCCAAGACGAGTTAGAGACCCACCCAGGACTAGTTAGAGACACACATAGAACTAGTTAGAGACACACACAGGAATAGTTAGAGACACACCCAGGACTAGTTAGAGACAGAGACCCATCCAAGCCTAGTTAGAGACACACCCAAGACTAGTTAGAGACCCACCCAGGCCTAGTTAGAGACATACCCAGGACTAGTTAGAGACCCACTCAGGCCTAGTTAGAGACACACCCAGGACTAGTTAGAGACCCACCCAGGCTTAGTTAGAGACATACCCAGGACTAGTTAGAGACCCAACCAGGCCTAGTTAGAGACACACCCAAGACTAGTTAGAGACCCACCCAAGACTAGTTAGAGATCCACCCAGGCCTAGTTAGAGACACACCCAAGACTAGTTAGAGACCCACCCAGGACTAGTTAGAGACCCACCCAGGCCTAGTTAGAGACATACCCAGGACTAGTTAGAGACCCACCCAGGCCTAGTTAGAGACACACCCAAGACTAGTTAAAGATCCACACAGGCCAAGTTAGAGACACACCCAAAACTAGTTAGAGACCCATCCAGGACTAGTTAGAGACTCACCAGGACTGGTTAGAGACCCACCCAGGACTAGTTAGAGAACCACCCAGACCTAGTTAGAGACACACCCAGGACTAGTCAGAGACACACCCATGACTAGTTAGAGACCCACCCAGGACTAGTTAGAGACACACCCAGGACTAGTTAGAGACACACCCAATACTAGTTAGAGATCCACCCAGGCCTAGTTAGAGACACGCCCAAGACTAGTTAGAGACCCACCCAGGACTAGTTAGAGACCTATCCATGACTAGTTAGAGACACACCCAGGACTAGTTAGAGACACACCCAGGACTAGTTAGAGACACACCCAATACTAGTTGGAGATCCACCCAGGCCTAGTTAGAGACACACCCAAGACTAGTTAGAGACCCACCCAGGACTAGTTAGAGACTCATCCATGACTAGTTAGAGACACACCCAGGACTAGTTAGAGACACACCCAAGACTAGTTAGAGACCCACCCAGGACTAGTTAGAGACCCACCCAGGACTAGTTAGAGACACACACATGACTAGTTAGAGACACACACAGGACTAGTTAGAGACACACCCAGGACTAGTTAGAGACAGAGACCCATCCAGGCCTAGTTAGAGACACACCCAGGACTAGTTAGAGACCCACCCAGGCCTAGTTAGAGACATACCCAAGACTAGTTAGAGACCAACCCAAGACAAGTTAGAGACACACCCAAGACTAGTTAGAGATCCACCCAGGCATAGTTAGAGACACACCCAAGACTAGTTAGAGACCCATCCAGGACTAGTTAGAGACCCACCATGACTAGTTAGAGACCCACCCAGGCTTAGTTAGAGACACACCCAGGACTAGTTAGAGACACATCCAGGACTAGTTAGAGACACACCCAGGCCTAGTTAGAGACACACCCAGGACGAGTTAGAGACCCACCCAGGACTAGTTAGAGACCCACCCATGACTAATTAGAGACCCACCCAGGACTAGTTAGAGACACACATAGAACTAGTTAGAGGCACACACAGGACTAGTTAGAGACACACCCAGGACTAGTTAGAGACAGAGACCCATCCAGGCCTAGTTAGAGACACACCCAAGACTAGTTAGAGACCCACCCAGGCCTAGTTAGAGACATACCCAGGACTAGTTAGAGAACCACTCAGGCCTAGTTAGAGACACACCCAGGACTAGTTAGAGACCCACCCAGGCTTAGTTAGAGACATACCCAGGACTAGTTAGATACCCACCCAGGCCTAGTTAGAGACACACCCAAGACTAGTTAGAGACCCACCCAAGACTAGTTAGAGATCCACCCAGGCCTAGTTAGAGACACACCCAAGACTAGTTAGAGACCCACCCAGGACTAGTTAGAGACCCACCCATGCCTAGTTAGAGACATACCCAGGACTAGTTAGAGACCCACCCAGGCCTAGTTAGAGACACACCCAAGACTAGTTAAAGATCCACCCAGGCCAAGTTAGAGACACACCCAAGACTAGTTCGAGACCCATCCAGGACTAGTTAGAGACCCACCAGGACTGGTTAGAGACCCACCCATGACTAGTTAGAGACCCACCCAGGACTAGTTAGAGACACACACAGGACTAGTTAGAGACACACACAGGACTAGTTAGAGACACACCCAGGACTAGTTAGAGACAGAGACCCATCCAGGCCTAGTTAGAGACACACCCAGGACTAGATAGAGACACACCCAGGACTAGTTAGAGACACACCCAGGACTAGTTAGAGACACACCCGGGATTAGTTAGAGACGCACCCAGGCCTAGTTAGAGACACAACCAGGACAAGTTAGAGACCCACCCAGGCCTAGTTAGAGACACACCCAGGACTAGTTAGAGACACACCCAAGACTAGTTAGAGACCCACCCAGGACAAGTTAGAGACACACATAGGACTAGTTAGAGACACATACAGGACTAGTTAGAGACCCACCCAGGACTAGTTAGAGACCCACACAGGACTAGTTAGAGACACACCCAGGACTAGTTAGGGAACCACCCAGGCCTAGTTAGAGACACACCCAGGACTAGTTAGAGACCCACCCAGGACTATTTAGAGACACAGACCCACCCAGGCCTAGTTAGAGACACACACAGGACTAGTTAGAGACCCACCCAGGACTAGTTAGAGATCCACCCAGGACAAGTTAGAGACCCACCCAGGCCTAGTTAGAGACACACCCAAGACTAGTTAGAGATCCACCCATGCCTAGTTAGAGACACACCCAAGACTAGTTAGAGACCCATCCAGGACTAGTTATATACCCACCAGGACTAGTTAGAGACCCACCCATGACTAGTTAGAGACTAACCCAGGACTAGTTAGAGACACACCCAGGACTAGTTAGAGACAGAGACCCATCCATGCCTAGTTAGAGACCCACCCAGGACTAGTTAGAGACATACCCAGGACTAGTTAGAGACCCATCCAAGCCTAGTTAGAGACCCACCCAGGACTAGTTAGAGACACACCCAGGACTAGTTAGAGACCGACCCAAGACTAGTTAGAGACCCACCCAGGACTAGTTAGAGACCCACCCAGGACTAGTTAGAGACACACCCAGGACTAGTTAGAGACACACACAGGACTAGTTAGAGACACACTCAGGACTTGTTAGAGAACCACCCAGGACTAGTTAGAGACCCACCCAGGCCTAGTTAGAGACACACCCAGGACTAGTTAGAGACCCACCCAGGCCTAGTTAGAGACACACCCAGGACTAGTTAGAGACACACTCAGGACTAGTTAGAGACACACACAGGACTAGTTAGAGACACACCAAGGACTAGTTAGAGAAACACCCAGGACTAGTTAGAGACACACCCAGGCCTATTTAGAGACAGAGACCCACCCAGGCCTAGTTAGAGACACACCCAGGACTAGTTAGAGACCCACCCAGGACTATTTAGAGACAGAGACCCACCCAGGCCTAGTTAGAGACACATACAGGACTAGTTAGAGACACACCAAGGACTAGTTAGAGATCCACCCAGGCATAGTTAGAGACACACCAAGGACTAGTTAGAGATCCACCCAGGCCTAGTTAGAGACCCACCCATGACTAGTTAGAGACCCACCCAGGACTAGTTAGAGACCCACCCAGGCCTAGTTAGAGACATACCCAGGACTAGTTAGAGACCCACCCAGGCCTAGTTAGAGACACACCCAAGACTAGTTAAAGATCCACCCAGGCCAAGTTAGAGACACACCCAGGACTAGTTAGAGATCCACCCAGGCCTAGTTAGAGACCCACCCAGGACTAGTTAGAGACACACCCAGGACTAGTTAGAGACACACACAGGACTAGTTAGAGACACACTCAGGACTTGTTAGAGAACCACCCAGGACTAGTTAGAGACCCACCCAGGCCTAGTTAGAGACACACCCAGGACTAGTTAGAGACCCACCCAGGCCTAGTTAGAGACACACCCAGGACTAGTTAGAGACACACTCAGGACTAGTTAGAGACACACACAGGACTAGTTAGAGACACACCAAGGACTAGTTAGAGAAACACCCAGGACTAGTTAGAGACACACCCAGGCCTATTTAGAGACAGAGACCCACCCAGGCCTAGTTAGAGACACACCCAGGACTAGTTAGAGACCCACCCAGGACTATTTAGAGACAGAGACCCACCCAGGCCTAGTTAGAGACACATACAGGACTAGTTAGAGACACACCAAGGACTAGTTAGAGATCCACCCAGGCATAGTTAGAGACACACCAAGGACTAGTTAGAGATCCACCCAGGCCTAGTTAGAGACCCACCCATGACTAGTTAGAGACCCACCCAGGACTAGTTAGAGACCCACCCAGGCCTAGTTAGAGACATACCCAGGACTAGTTAGAGACCCACCCAGGCCTAGTTAGAGACACACCCAAGACTAGTTAAAGATCCACCCAGGCCAAGTTAGAGACACACCCAGGACTAGTTAGAGATCCACCCAGGCCTAGTTAGAGACACACCCAGGACTAGTTAGAGACACACACAGGACTGGTTAGAGACACACCCAGGACTAGTTAGAGAACCACCCAGGACTAGTTAGAGACCCACCCAGGACTAGTTAGAGAACCACCCAGGCCTAGTTAGAGACACACCCAGGACTAGTCAGAGACACACCTATGACTAGTTAGAGACCCACCCTGGACTAGTTAGAGACCCGTTGAAAAAAACGTATGGCATTTGCCATGTTTCCTGTAGTGTGGACACTTTTTTTTGTCAATCTAAACATAATTTATTCTAAAAAGCACAATTCAGTGCTCTCAAACATAATGGAAAATGAGAAACAAAATGACAATATTCACATATGTACATAGGTTGTTAGAAAACCAAGACCCATCCAGGACTAGTTATATACCCACCAGGACTAGTTAGAGACCCACCCATGACTAGTTAGAGACTAACCCAGGACTAGTTAGAGACACACCCAGGACTAGTTAGAGACAGAGACCCATCCATGCCTAGTTAGAGACCCACCCAGGACTAGTTAGAGACATACCCAGGACTAGTTAGAGACCCATCCAAGCCTAGTTAGAGACCCACCCAGGACTAGTTAGAGACACACCTAGGACTAGTTAGAGACCGACCCAAGACTAGTTAGAGACCCACACAGGACTAGTTAGAGACACACTCAGGACTTGTTAGAGAACCACCCAGGACTAGTTAGAGACCCACCCAGGCCTAGTTAGAGACACACCCAGGACTAGTTAGAGACCCACCCAGGCCTAGTTAGAGACACACCCAGGACTAGTTAGAGACAAACTCAGGACTAGTTAGAGACACACACAGGACGAGTTAGAGACACACCAAGGACTAGTTAGAGAAACACCCAGGACTAGTTAGAGACACAACCAGGCCTATTTAGAGACAGAGACCCACCCAGGCCTAGTTAGAGACACACCCAGGACTAGTTAGAGACCCACCCAGGACTATTTAGAGACAGAGACCCACCCAGGCCTAGTTAGAGACACATACAGGACTAGTTAGAGACACACCCAGGACTAGTTAGAGATCCACCCAGGCATAGTTAGAGACACACCAAGGACTAGTTAGAGATCCACCCAGGCCTAGTTAGAGACCCACCCATGACTAGTTAGAGACCCACCCAGGACTAGTTAGAGACCCACCCAGGCCTAGTTAGAGACATACCCAGGACTAGTTAGAGACCCACCCAGGCCTAGTTAGAGACACACCCAAGACTAGTTAAAGATCCACCCAGGCCAAGTTAGAGACACACCCAGGACTAGTTAGAGATCCACCCAGGCCTAGTTAGAGACACACCCAGGACTAGTTAGAGACACACACAGGACTGGTTAGAGACACACCCAGGACTAGTTAGAGAACCACCCAGGACTAGTTAGAGACCCACCCAGGACTAGTTAGAGACACACCCAGGACTAGTTAGAGACAAACTCAGGACTAGTTAGAGACACACACAGGACTAGTTAGAGACACACCAAGGACTAGTTAGAGAAACACCCAGGACTGGTTAGAGACACACCCAGGACTAGTTAGAGAACCACCCAGGACTAGTTAGAGACCCACCCAGGACTAGTTAGAGAACCACCCAGGCCTAGTTAGAGACACACCCAGGACTAGTCAGAGACACACCTATGACTAGTTAGAGACCCACTCAGGACTAGTTAGAGACACACCCAGGACTAGTTAGAGACACACCCAGGACTATTTAGAGACAGAGACCCACCCAGGCCTAGTTAGAGACACATACAGGACTAGTTAGAGACCCACCCAGGAATAGTTAGAGACACACCCAGGACAAGTTAGAGACCCACCCAGGCCTAGTTAGAGACACACCCAAGACTAGTTAGAGATCCACCCATGCTTAGTTAGAGACACACCCAAGACTAGTTAGAGACCCATCCAGGACTAGTTATATACCCACCAGGACTAGTTAGAGACCCACCCATGACTAGTTAGAGACCCACCCAGGACTAGTTAGAGACACACCCAGGACTAGTTAGAGACACACCCAGGACTATTTAGAGACAGAGACCCACCCAGGCCTAGTTAGAGACCCACCCAGGACTAGTTAGAGACCCACCCAGGACTAGTTAGAGACACACCCAGGACAAGTTAGAGACCCACCCAGTTCTAGTTAGAGACACACCCAAGACTAGTTAGAGATCCACCCATGCCTAGTTAGAGACACACCCAAGACTAGTTAGAGACCCATCCAGGACTAGTTATATACCCACCAGGACTAGTTAGAGACCCACCCATGACTAGTTAGAGACCCACCCAGGACTAGTTAGAGACCCACCCAGGACTAGTTAGAGACATACCCAGGACTAGTTAGAGACCCACCCAAGACTAGTTAGAGACCACCCCAGGACTAGTTAGAGACACACCCAGGAGTAGTTATAGACACACCCAGGACTAGTTAGAGACACACACAGGACTAGTTAGAGACACACTCAGAACTTGTTAGAGAACCACCCAGGACTAGTTAGAGACATACCCAGGACTAGTTAGAGACCCACCCAAGCCTAGTTAGAGACCCACCCAGGACTAGTTAGAGACCCATCCAGGACTAGTTATAGACACACCCAGGACTAGTTAGAGACACACACAGGACTAGTTAGAGACACACTCAGGACTTGTTAGAGAACCACCCAGGACTAGTTAGAGACCCACCCAGGCCTAGTTAGAGACACACCCAGGACTAGTTAGAGACACACCAAGGCCTAGTTAGAGACACACCCAGGACTAGTTAGAGACACACTCAGGACTAGTTAGAGACACACACAGGACTAGTTAGAGACACACCAAGGACTAGTTAGAGAAACATCCAGGACTAGTTAGAGACACACCCAGGTCTATTTAGAGACAGAGACCCACCCAGGCCTAGTTAGAGACACACCCAGGACTATTTAGAGACAGAGACCCACCCAGGCCTAGTTAGAGACACACACAGGACTAGTTAGAGACACACCCAGGACTAGTTAGAGATCCACCCAGGCCTAGTTAGAGACACACCCAGGACTAGTTAGAGACACACACAGGACTGGTTAGAGACACACCCAGGACTAGTTAGAGAACCACCCAGGACTAGTTAGAGACCCACCCAGGACTAGTTAGAGAACCACCCAGGCCTAGTTAGAGACACACCCAGGACTAGTCAGAGACACACCTATGACTAGTTAGAGACCCACCCAGGACTAGTTAGAGACACACCCAGGACTAGTTAGAGACACACCCAGGACTATTTAGAGAGAGAGACCCACCCAGGCCTAGTTAGAGACACACACAGGACTAGTTAGAGACCCACCCAGGACTAGTTAGAGACACACCCATGACAAGTTAGAGACCCACCCAGGCCTAGTTAGAGACACACCCAAGACTAGTTAGAGATCCACCCATGCCTAGTTAGAGACACACCCAAGACTAGTTAGAGACCCATCCAGGACTAGTTATATACCCACCAGGACTAGTTAGAGACCCACCAGGACTAGTTAGAGACCCACCCAGGACTAGTTAGAGACACACCCAGGACTAGTTAGAGACAGAGACCCATCCATGCCTAGTTAGAGACCCACCCAGGACTAGTTAGAGACATACCCAGGACTAGTTAGAGACCCACCCAAGCCTAGTTAGAGACCCACCCGGGACTAGTTAGAGACACACCCAGGACTAGTTAGAGACCGACCCAAGACTAGTTAGAGACCCACCCAGGACTAGTTAGAGACCCACCCAGGACTAGTTATAGACACACCCAGGACTAGTTAGAGACACACACAGGACTAGTTAGAGACACACTCAGGACTTGTTAGAGAACCACCCAGGACTAGTTAGAGACCCACCCAGGCCTAGTTAGAGACACACCCAGGACTAGTTAGAGACCCACCCAGGCCTAGTTAGAGACACACCCAGGACTAGTTAGAGACACACACAGGACTAGTTAGAGACACACCAAGGACTAGTTAGAGAAACACCCAGGACTAGTTAGAGACACACCCAGGCCTATTTAGAGACAGAGACCCACCCAGGCCTAGTTAGAGACACACACAGGACTAGTTAGAGACACACCCAGGACTAGTTAGAGATTCACCCAGGCATAGTTAGAGACACACCAAGGACTAGTTAGAGACCCACCAGGACTAGTTAGAGACACACCCATGACTAGTTAGAGACCCACCCAGGACAAGTTAGAGACCCATCCAGGACTAGTTAGAGACACACCCAGGACTAGTTAGAGACCCACCCAGGACTATTTAGAGACAGAGACCCACCCAGGCCTAGTTAGAGACACACCCAGGACTAGTTAGAGACCCACCAAGGACTATTTAGAGACAGAGACCCACCCAGGCCTAGTTAGAGACACACACAGGACTAGTTAGAGACCCACCCAGGACTAGTTAGAGATCCACCCAGGCCTAGTTAGAGACACACCCAGGACTAGTTAGAGATACACACAGGACTGGTTAGAGACACACCCAGGACTAGTTAGAGAACCACCCAGGACTAGTTAGAGACCCACCCAGGACTAGTTAGAGAACCACCCAGGCCTAGTTAGAGACCCACCCAGGACTAGTTATAGACACACCCAGGACTAGTTAGAGACACACACAGGACTAGTTAGAGACACACTCAGGACTTGTTAGAGAACCACCCAGGACTAGTTAGAGACCCACCCAGGCCTAGTTAGAGACACACCCAGGACTAGTTAGAGACCCACCCAGACCTAGTTAGAGACACACCCAGGACTAGTTAGAGACACACACAGGACTAGTTAGAGACACACCAAGGACTAGTTAGAGAAACACCCAGGACTAGTTAGAGACACACCCAGGCCTATTTAGAGACAGAGACCCACCCAGGCCTAGTTAGAGACACACACAGGACTAGTTAGAGACACACCCAGGACTAGTTAGAGATCCACCCAGGCATAGTTAGAGACACACCAAGGACTAGTTAGAGACCCACCAGGACTAGTTAGAGACACACCCATGACTAGTTAGAGACCCACCCAGGACAAGTTAGAGACCCATCCAGGACTAGTTAGAGACACACCCAGGACTAGTTAGAGACCCACCCAGGACTATTTAGAGACAGAGACCCACCCAGGCCTAGTTAGAGACACACCCAGGACTAGTTAGAGACCCACCAAGGACTATTTAGAGACAGAGACCCACCCAGGCCTAGTTAGAGACACACACAGGACTAGTTAGAGACCCACCCAGGACTAGTTAGAGATCCACCCAGGCCTAGTTAGAGACACACCCAGGACTAGTTAGAGATACACACAGGACTGGTTAGAGACACACCCAGGACTAGTTAGAGAACCACCCAGGACTAGTTAGAGACCCACCCAGGACTAGTTAGAGAACCACCCAGGCCTAGTTAGAGACCCACCCAGGACTAGTTAGAGACACACCCAGGACTAGTTAGAGACACACCCAATACTAGTTAGAGATCCACCCAGGCCTAGTTAGAGACACACCCAAGACTAGTTAGAGACCCACCCAGGACTAGTTAGAGACCCATCCATGACTAGTTAGAGACACACCCAGGACTAGTTAGAGACCCACCCAGGACTATTTAGAGACAGACACCCACCCAGTGCTAGTTAGAAACACACACAGGACTAGTTAGAGACACACCCAGGACTAGTTAGAGATCCACCCAGGCATAGTTAGAGACACACCAAGGACTAGTTAGAGACCCACCAGGACTAGTTAGAGACACACCCATGACTAGTTAGAGACCCACCCAGGACAAGTTAGAGACCCACCCAGGACTAGTTAGAGACCCACCCAGGACTAGTTATAGACACACCCAGGACTAGTTAGAGACACACACAGGACTAGTTAGAGACACACTCAGGACTTGTTAGAGAACCACCAAGGCCTAGTTAGAGACACACCCAGGACTAGTCAGAGACACACCTATGACTAGTTAGAGACCCACCCAGGACTAGTTAGAGACACACCCAGGACTAGTTAGAGACACACCCAGGACTATTTAGAGACAGAGACCCACCCAGGCCTAGTTAGAGACACACACAGGACTAGTTAGAGACCCACCCAGGACTAGTTAGAGACACACCCAGGACAAGTTAGAGACCCACCCAGGCCTAGTTAGAGACACACCCAAGACTAGTTAGAGATCCACCCATGCCTAGTTAGAGACGCACCCAAGACTAGTTAGAGACCCATCCAGGACTAGTTATATACCCACCAGGACTAGTTAGAGACCCACCCATGACTAGTTAGAGACCCACCCAGGACTAGTTAGAGACCCACCCAGGACTAGTTAGAGACATACCCAGGACTAGTTAGAGACCCACCCAAGCCTAATTAGAGACCCACCCAGGACTAGTTAGAGACACACCCAGGAGTAGTTATAGACACACCCAGGACTAGTTAGAGACACACACAGGACTAGTTAGAGACACACTCAGGACTTGTTAGAGAACCACCCAGGACTAGTTAGAGACATACCCAGGACTAGTTAGAGACCCACCCAAGCCTAGTTAGAGACCCATCCAGGACTAGTTATAGACACACCCAGGACTAGTTAGAGACACACACAGGACTAGTTAGAGACACACTCAGGACTAGTTATAGACACACCCAGGACTAGTTAGAGACACACACAGGACTAGTTAGAGACACACTCAGGACTTGTTAGAGAACCACCCAGGACTAGTTAGAGTCACACCCAGGACTAGTCAGAGACACACCTATGACTAGTTAGAGACCCACCCAGGACTAGTTAGAGACACACCCAGGACTAGTTAGAGACACACCCAGGACTATTTAGAGACAGAGACCCACCCAGGCCTAGTTAGAGACACACACAGGACTAGTTAGAGACCCACCCAGGACTAGTTAGAGACACACCCAGGACAAGTTAGAGACCCACCCAGGCCTAGTTAGAGACACACCCAAGACTAGTTAGAGATCCACCCATGCCTAGTTAGAGACGCACCCAAGACTAGTTAGAGACCCATCCAGGACTAGTTATATACCCACCAGGACTAGTTAGAGACCCACCCATGACTAGTTAGAGACCCACCCAGGACTAGTTAGAGACCCACCCAGGACTAGTTAGAGACATACCCAGGACTAGTTAGAGACCCACCCAAGCCTAATTAGAGACACACCCAGGACTAGTTAGAGACACACCCAGGAGTAGTTATAGACACACCCAGGACTAGTTAGAGACACACACAGGACTAGTTAGAGACACACTCAGGACTTGTTAGAGAACCACCCAGGACTAGTTAGAGACATACCCAGGACTAGTTAGAGACCCACCCAAGCCTAGTTAGAGACCCACCCAGGACTAGTTAGAGACCCATCCAGGACTAGTTAGAGACACACACAGGACTAGTTAGAGACACACACAGGACTAGTTAGAGACACACTCAGGACTTGTTAGAGAACCACCCAGGACTAGTTAGAGACCCACCCAGGCATAGTTAGAGACACACCCAGGACTAGTTAGAGACCCACCCAGGCCTAGTTAGAGACACACCCAGGACTAGTTAGAGACACACTCAGGACTAGTTAGAGACACACACAGGACTAGTTAGAGACACACCAAGGACTAGTTAGAGAAACACCCAGGACTAGTTAGAGACACACCCAGGTCTATTTAGAGACAGAGACCCACCCAGGCCTAGTTAGAGACACACCCAGGACTATTTAGAGACAGAGACCCACCCAGGCCTAGTTAGAGACACACACAGGACTAGTTAGAGACACACCCAGGACTAGTTAGAGATCCACCCAGGCCTAGTTAGAGACACACCCAGGACTAGTTAGAGACACACACAGGACTGGTTAGAGACACACCCAGGACTAGTTAGAGAACCACCCAGGACTAGTTAGAGACCCACCCAGGACTAGTTAGAGAACCACCCAGGCCTAGTTAGAGACACACCCAGGACTAGTCAGAGACACACCTATGACTAGTTAGAGATCCACCCAGGACTAGTTAGAGACACACCCAGGACTTGTTATAGACACACCCAGGACTATTTAGAGAGAGAGACCCACCCAGGCCTAGTTAGAGACACACACAGGACTAGTTAGAGACCCACCCAGGACTAGTTAGAGACACACCCATGACAAGTTAGAGACCCACCCAGGCCTAGTTAGAGACACACCAAAGACTAGTTAGAGATCCACCCAAGACTAGTTAGAGACCCATCCAGGACTAGTTATATACCCACCAGGACTAGTTAGAGACCCACCCATGACTAGTTAGAGACCCACCCAGGACTAGTTAGAGACACACCCAGGACTAGTTAGAGACAGAGACCCATCCATGCCTAGTTAGAGACCCACCCAGGACTAGTTAGAGACATACCCAGGACTAGTTAGAGACCCACCCAAGCCTAGTTAGAGACCCACCCAGGACTAGTTAGAGACACACCCAGGACTAGTTAGAGACCGACCCAAGACTAGTTAGAGACCCACCCAGGACTAGTTAGAGACCCACCCAGGACTAGTTATAGACACACCCAGGACTAGTTAGAGACACACACGGGACTAGTTAGAGACACACTCAGGACTTGTTAGAGAACCACCCAGGACTAGTTAGAGACCCACCCAGGCCTAGTTAGAGACACACCCAGGACTAGTTAGAGACCCACCCAGGCCTAGTTAGAGACACACCCAGGACTAGTTAGAGACACACTCAGGACTAGTTAGAGATACACACAGGACTAGTTAGAGACACACCAAGGACTAGTTAGAGATCCACCCAGGCCTAGTTAGAGACACACCCAGGACTAGTTAGAGACACACACAGGACTGGTTAGAGACACACCCAGGACTAGTTAGAGAACCACCCAGGACTAGTTAGAGACCCACCCAGGACTAGTTAGAGAACCACCCAGGCCTAGTTAGAGACACACCCAGGACTAGTCAGAGACACACCTATGACTAGTTAGAGACCCACCCAGGACTAGTTAGAGACACACCCAGGACTAGTTAGAGACACACCCAGGACTATTTAGAGAGAGAGACCCACCCAGGCCTAGTTAGAGACACACACAGGACTAGTTAGAGACCCACCCAGGACTAGTTAGAGACACACCCATGACAAGTTAGAGACCCACCCAGGCCTAGTTAGAGACACACCCAAGACTAGTTAGAGATCCACCCATGCCTAGTTAGAGACACACCCAAGACTAGTTAGAGACCCATCCAGGACTAGTTATATACCCACCAGGACTAGTTAGAGACCCACCAGGACTAGTTAGAGACCCACCCAGGACTAGTTAGAGACACACCCAGGACTAGTTAGAGACAGAGACCCATCCATGCCTAGTTAGAGACCCACCCAGGACTAGTTAGAGACATACCCAGGACTAGTTAGAGACCCACCCAAGCCTAGTTAGAGACCCACCCGGGACTAGTTAGAGACACACCCAGGACTAGTTAGAGACCGACCCAAGACTAGTTAGAGACCCACCCAGGACTAGTTAGAGACCCACCCAGGACTAGTTATAGACACACCCAGGACTAGTTAGAGACACACACAGGACTAGTTAGAGACACACTCAGGACTTGTTAGAGAACCACCCAGGACTAGTTAGAGACCCACCCAGGCCTAGTTAGAGACACACCCAGGACTAGTTAGAGACCCACCCAGGCCTAGTTAGAGACACACCCAGGACTAGTTAGAGACACACACAGGACTAGTTAGAGACACACCAAGGACTAGTTAGAGAAACACCCAGGACTAGTTAGAGACACACCCAGGCCTATTTAGAGACAGAGACCCACCCAGGCCTAGTTAGAGACACACACAGGACTAGTTAGAGACACACCCAGGACTAGTTAGAGATTCACCCAGGCATAGTTAGAGACACACCAAGGACTAGTTAGAGACCCACCAGGACTAGTTAGAGACACACCCATGACTAGTTAGAGACCCACCCAGGACAAGTTAGAGACCCATCCAGGACTAGTTAGAGACACACCCAGGACTAGTTAGAGACCCACCCAGGACTATTTAGAGACAGAGACCCACCCAGGCCTAGTTAGAGACACACCCAGGACTAGTTAGAGACCCACCAAGGACTATTTAGAGACAGAGACCCACCCAGGCCTAGTTAGAGACACACACAGGACTAGTTAGAGACCCACCCAGGACTAGTTAGAGATCCACCCAGGCCTAGTTAGAGACACACCCAGGACTAGTTAGAGATACACACAGGACTGGTTAGAGACACACCCAGGACTAGTTAGAGAACCACCCAGGACTAGTTAGAGACCCACCCAGGACTAGTTAGAGAACCACCCAGGCCTAGTTAGAGACCCACCCAGGACTAGTTATAGACACACCCAGGACTAGTTAGAGACACACACAGGACTAGTTAGAGACACACTCAGGACTTGTTAGAGAACCACCCAGGACTAGTTAGAGACCCACCCAGGCCTAGTTAGAGACACACCCAGGACTAGTTAGAGACCCACCCAGACCTAGTTAGAGACACACCCAGGACTAGTTAGAGACACACACAGGACTAGTTAGAGACACACCAAGGACTAGTTAGAGAAACACCCAGGACTAGTTAGAGACACACCCAGGCCTATTTAGAGACAGAGACCCACCCAGGCCTAGTTAGAGACACACACAGGACTAGTTAGAGACACACCCAGGACTAGTTAGAGATCCACCCAGGCATAGTTAGAGACACACCAAGGACTAGTTAGAGACCCACCAGGACTAGTTAGAGACACACCCATGACTAGTTAGAGACCCACCCAGGACAAGTTAGAGACCCATCCAGGACTAGTTAGAGACACACCCAGGACTAGTTAGAGACCCACCCAGGACTATTTAGAGACAGAGACCCACCCAGGCCTAGTTAGAGACACACCCAGGACTAGTTAGAGACCCACCAAGGACTATTTAGAGACAGAGACCCACCCAGGCCTAGTTAGAGACACACACAGGACTAGTTAGAGACCCACCCAGGACTAGTTAGAGATCCACCCAGGCCTAGTTAGAGACACACCCAGGACTAGTTAGAGATACACACAGGACTAGTTAGAGACACACCCAGGACTAGTTAGAGAACCACCCAGGACTAGTTAGAGACCCACCCAGGACTAGTTAGAGAACCACCCAGGCCTAGTTAGAGACCCACCCAGGACTAGTTAGAGACACACCCAGGACTAGTTAGAGACACACCCAATACTAGTTAGAGATCCACCCAGGCCTAGTTAGAGACACACCCAAGACTAGTTAGAGACCCACCCAGGACTAGTTAGAGACCCATCCATGACTAGTTAGAGACACACCCAGGACTAGTTAGAGACCCACCCAGGACTATTTAGAGACAGACACCCACCCAGTGCTAGTTAGAAACACACACAGGACTAGTTAGAGACACACCCAGGACTAGTTAGAGATCCACCCAGGCATAGTTAGAGACACACCAAGGACTAGTTAGAGACCCACCAGGACTAGTTAGAGACACACCCATGACTAGTTAGAGACCCACCCAGGACAAGTTAGAGACCCACCCAGGACTAGTTAGAGACCCACCCAGGACTAGTTATAGACACACCCAGGACTAGTTAGAGACACACACAGGACTAGTTAGAGACACACTCAGGACTTGTTAGAGAACCACCAAGGCCTAGTTAGAGACACACCCAGGACTAGTCAGAGACACACCTATGACTAGTTAGAGACCCACCCAGGACTAGTTAGAGACACACCCAGGACTAGTTAGAGACACACCCAGGACTATTTAGAGACAGAGACCCACCCAGGCCTAGTTAGAGACACACACAGGACTAGTTAGAGACCCACCCAGGACTAGTTAGAGACACACCCAGGACAAGTTAGAGACCCACCCAGGCCTAGTTAGAGACACACCCAAGACTAGTTAGAGATCCACCCATGCCTAGTTAGAGACGCACCCAAGACTAGTTAGAGACCCATCCAGGACTAGTTATATACCCACCAGGACTAGTTAGAGACCCACCCATGACTAGTTAGAGACCCACCCAGGACTAGTTAGAGACCCACCCAGGACTAGTTAGAGACATACCCAGGACTAGTTAGAGACCCACCCAAGCCTAATTAGAGACCCACCCAGGACTAGTTAGAGACACACCCAGGAGTAGTTATAGACACACCCAGGACTAGTTAGAGACACACACAGGACTAGTTAGAGACACACTCAGGACTTGTTAGAGAACCACCCAGGACTAGTTAGAGACATACCCAGGACTAGTTAGAGACCCACCCAAGCCTAGTTAGAGACCCATCCAGGACTAGTTATAGACACACCCAGGACTAGTTAGAGACACACACAGGACTAGTTAGAGACACACTCAGGACTAGTTATAGACACACCCAGGACTAGTTAGAGACACACACAGGACTAGTTAGAGACACACTCAGGACTTGTTAGAGAACCACCCAGGACTAGTTAGAGTCACACCCAGGACTAGTCAGAGACACACCTATGACTAGTTAGAGACCCACCCAGGACTAGTTAGAGACACACCCAGGACTAGTTAGAGACACACCCAGGACTATTTAGAGACAGAGACCCACCCAGGCCTAGTTAGAGACACACACAGGACTAGTTAGAGACCCACCCAGGACTAGTTAGAGACACACCCAGGACAAGTTAGAGACCCACCCAGGCCTAGTTAGAGACACACCCAAGACTAGTTAGAGATCCACCCATGCCTAGTTAGAGACGCACCCAAGACTAGTTAGAGACCCATCCAGGACTAGTTATATACCCACCAGGACTAGTTAGAGACCCACCCATGACTAGTTAGAGACCCACCCAGGACTAGTTAGAGACCCACCCAGGACTAGTTAGAGACATACCCAGGACTAGTTAGAGACCCACCCAAGCCTAATTAGAGACACACCCAGGACTAGTTAGAGACACACCCAGGAGTAGTTATAGACACACCCAGGACTAGTTAGAGACACACACAGGACTAGTTAGAGACACACTCAGGACTTGTTAGAGAACCACCCAGGACTAGTTAGAGACATACCCAGGACTAGTTAGAGACCCACCCAAGCCTAGTTAGAGACCCACCCAGGACTAGTTAGAGACCCATCCAGGACTAGTTAGAGACACACACAGGACTAGTTAGAGACACACACAGGACTAGTTAGAGACACACTCAGGACTTGTTAGAGAACCACCCAGGACTAGTTAGAGACCCACCCAGGCATAGTTAGAGACACACCCAGGACTAGTTAGAGACCCACCCAGGCCTAGTTAGAGACACACCCAGGACTAGTTAGAGACACACTCAGGACTAGTTAGAGACACACACAGGACTAGTTAGAGACACACCAAGGACTAGTTAGAGAAACACCCAGGACTAGTTAGAGACACACCCAGGTCTATTTAGAGACAGAGACCCACCCAGGCCTAGTTAGAGACACACCCAGGACTATTTAGAGACAGAGACCCACCCAGGCCTAGTTAGAGACACACACAGGACTAGTTAGAGACACACCCAGGACTAGTTAGAGATCCACCCAGGCCTAGTTAGAGACACACCCAGGACTAGTTAGAGACACACACAGGACTGGTTAGAGACACACCCAGGACTAGTTAGAGAACCACCCAGGACTAGTTAGAGACCCACCCAGGACTAGTTAGAGAACCACCCAGGCCTAGTTAGAGACACACCCAGGACTAGTCAGAGACACACCTATGACTAGTTAGAGATCCACCCAGGACTAGTTAGAGACACACCCAGGACTTGTTATAGACACACCCAGGACTATTTAGAGAGAGAGACCCACCCAGGCCTAGTTAGAGACACACACAGGACTAGTTAGAGACCCACCCAGGACTAGTTAGAGACACACCCATGACAAGTTAGAGACCCACCCAGGCCTAGTTAGAGACACACCAAAGACTAGTTAGAGATCCACCCAAGACTAGTTAGAGACCCATCCAGGACTAGTTATATACCCACCAGGACTAGTTAGAGACCCACCCATGACTAGTTAGAGACCCACCCAGGACTAGTTAGAGACACACCCAGGACTAGTTAGAGACAGAGACCCATCCATGCCTAGTTAGAGACCCACCCAGGACTAGTTAGAGACATACCCAGGACTAGTTAGAGACCCACCCAAGCCTAGTTAGAGACCCACCCAGGACTAGTTAGAGACACACCCAGGACTAGTTAGAGACCGACCCAAGACTAGTTAGAGACCCACCCAGGACTAGTTAGAGACCCACCCAGGACTAGTTATAGACACACCCAGGACTAGTTAGAGACACACACGGGACTAGTTAGAGACACACTCAGGACTTGTTAGAGAACCACCCAGGACTAGTTAGAGACCCACCCAGGCCTAGTTAGAGACACACCCAGGACTAGTTAGAGACCCACCCAGGCCTAGTTAGAGACACACCCAGGACTAGTTAGAGACACACTCAGGACTAGTTAGAGATACACACAGGACTAGTTAGAGACACACCAAGGACTAGTTAGAGAAACACCCAGGACTAGTTAGAGACACACCCAGGCCTATTTAGAGACAGAGACCCACCCAGGCCTAGTTAGAGACACACCCAGGACTAGTTAGAGACCCACCCAGGACTATTTAGAGACAGAGACCCACCCAGGCCTAGTTAGAAACACACACAGGACTAGTTAGAGACACACCCAGGACTAGTTAGAGATCCACCCAGGCATAGTTAGAGACACACCCAGGACAAGTTAGAGACCCATCCAGGACTAGTTAGAGACACACCCAGGACTAGTTAGAGACCCACCCAGGACTATTTAGAGACAGAGACCCACCCAGGCCTAGTTAGAGACACACCCAGGACTAGTTAGAGACCCACCAAGGTCTATTTAGAGACAGAGACCCACCCAGGCCTAGTTAGAGACACACACAGGACTAGTTAGAGACACACCCAGGACTAGTTAGAGATCCACCCAGGCCTAGTTAGAGACACACCCAGGACTAGTTAGAGACACACACAGGACTGGTTAGAGACACACCCAGGACTAGTTAGAGAACCACCCAGGACTAGTTAGAGACCCACCCAGGACTAGTTAGAGAACCACCCAGGCCTAGTTAGAGACCCACCCAGGACTAGTTAGAGACACACAAAGGACTAGTTAGAGATCCACCCAGGCCTAGTTAGAGACACACCCAGGACTAGTTAGAGACCCATCCAGGACTAGCTAGAGACCCACCATGACTAGTTAGAGACCCACCCAGGCTTAGTTAGAGAAACACCCAGGACTAGTTAGAGACCCATCCAGGACTAGTTAGAGACACACCCAGGCCTAGTTAGAGACACACCCAGGACTAGTTAGAGACACACCCAGGACTAGTTAGAGACACACCCATGACTAGTTAGAGACACACCCAAACTAGTTAGAGACCCACCCAGGACAAGTTAGAGACCCACCCAGGCCTAGTTAGAGACATACCCAGGACTAGTTAGAGATCCACCCAGGCCTAGTTAGAGACACACCCAAGACTAGTTAAAGATCCACCCAGGCCAAGTTAGAGACCCACCCAGGACTAGTTAGAGACCCATCCAGGACTAGTTAGAGACACACCCAGGACTAGTTAGAGACACACACAGGACTGGTTAGAGACACACCCAGGACTAGTTAGAGAACCACCCAGGACTAGTTAGAGACCCACCCAGGACTAGTTAGAGAACCACCCAGGCCTAGTTAGAGACACACCCAAGACTAGTTAGAGACCCACCCAGGACTAGTTAGAGACCCATCCATGACTAGTTAGAGACGCACCCAGGACTAGTTAGAGACACACCCAGGACAGGTTAGAGACACACCCAATACTAGTTAGAGATCCACCCAGGCCTAGTTAGAGACACACCCAAGACTAGTTAGAGACCAACCCAGGACTAGTTAGAGACCCACCATGACTAGTTAGAGACCCACCCAGGCTTAGTTAGAGACACACCCAGGACTAGTTAGAGACCCATCCAGGACTAGTTAGAGACACACCCAGGCCTAGTTAGAGACACACCCAGGACTAGTTAGAGACACACCCAGGACTAGTTAGAGACACACCCATGACTAGTTAGAGACACACCCAGGACTAGCTCGAGACACACCCAATACTAGTTAGAGATCCACCCAGGCCTAGTTAGAGACCCACCCAAGGCGAGTTAGAGACCCACCCAGGACTAGTTAGAGACACACTCATGACTAGTTAGAGACCCACCCAGGACTAGTTAGAGACACACATAGAACTAGTTAGAGACACACACAGGACTAGTTAGAGACACACCCAGGACTAGTTAGAGACCCATCCAGGCCTAGTTAGAGACACACCCAAGACTAGTTAGAGACCCACCCAGGCCTAGTTAGAGACATACCCAGGACTAGTTAGAGACCCACTCAGGCCTAGTTAGAGACACACCCAGGACGAGTTAGAGACCCACCCAGGCTTAGTTAGAGACATACCCAGGACAAGTTAGAGACCCAACCAGGCCTAGTTAGAGACACACCCAAGACTAGTTAGAGACCCACCCAAGACTAGTTAGAGACCCACCCAGGCCTAGTTAGAGACACACCCAAGACTAGTTAGAGACCCACCCAGGACTAGTTAGAGACCCACCCAGGCCTAGTTAGAGACATACCCAGGACTAGTTAGAGACCCACCCAGGCCTAGTTAGAGACACACCCAAGACTAGTTAAAGATCCACCCAGGCCAAGTTAGAGACCCACCCAGGACTAGTTAGAGACCCATCCAGGACTAGTTAGAGACACACCCAGGACTAGTTAGAGACACACACAGGACTGGTTAGAGACACACCCAGGACTAGTTAGAGAACCACCCAGGACTAGTTAGAGACCCACCCAGGACTAGTTAGAGAACCACCCAGGCCTAGTTAGAGACACACCCAGGATTAGTCAGAGACACACCCATGACTAGTTAGAGACCCACCCAGGACTAGTTAGAGACACACCCAGGACTAGTTAGAGACACACCCAATACTAGTTAGAGATCCACCCAGGCCTAGTTAGAGACACACCGAAGACTAGTTAGAGACCCACCCAGGACTAGTTAGAGACCCATCCATGACTAGTTAGAGACACACCCAGGACTAGTTAGAGACACACCCAGGACTAGTTAGAGACACACCCAATACTAGTTAGAGATCCACCCAGGCTTAGTTAGAGACACACCCAAGACTAGTTAGAGACCCACCCAGGACTAGTTAGAGACTCATCCATGACTAGTTAGAGACACACCCAGGACTAGTTAGAGACACACATAGGACTAGTTAGAGACCCACCCAGGCCTAGTTAGAGACACACCCAAGACTAGTTAGAGACACACATAGAACTAGTTAGAGACACACACAGGACTAGTTAGAGACACACCCAGGACTAGTTAGAGACCCATCCAGGCCTAGTTAGAGACACACCCAAGACTAGTTAGAGACCCACCCAGGCCTAGTTAGAGACATACCCAGGACTAGTTAGAGACCCACTCAGGCCTAGTTAGAGACACACCCAGGACTAGTTAGAGACCCACCCAGGCTTAGTTAGAGACATACCCAGGACTAGTTAGAGACCCAACCAGGCCTAGTTAGAGACACACCCAAGACTAGTTAGAGACCCACCCAAGACTAGTTAGAGACCCACCCAGGCCTAGTTAGAGACACACCCAAACTAGTTAGAGACCCACCCAGGACAAGTTAGAGACCCACCCAGGCCTAGTTAGAGACATACCCAGGACTAGTTAGAGATCCACCCAGGCCTAGTTAGAGACACACCCAAGACTAGTTAAAGATCCACCCAGGCCAAGTTAGAGACCCACCCAGGACTAGTTAGAGACCCATCCAGGACTAGTTAGAGACACACCCAGGACTAGTTAGAGACACACACAGGACTGGTTAGAGACACACCCAGGACTAGTTAGAGAACCACCCAGGACTAGTTAGAGACCCACCCAGGACTAGTTAGAGAACCACCCAGGCCTAGTTAGAGACACACCCAAGACTAGTTAGAGACCCACCCAGGACTAGTTAGAGACCCATCCATGACTAGTTAGAGACGCACCCAGGACTAGTTAGAGACACACCCAGGACTAGTTAGAGACACACCCAATACTAGTTAGAGATCCACCCAGGCCTAGTTAGAGACACACCCAAGACTAGTTAGAGACCAACCCAGGACTAGTTAGAGACCCACCATGACTAGTTAGAGACCCACCCAGGCTTAGTTAGAGACACACCCAGGACTAGTTAGAGACCCATCCAGGACTAGTTAGAGACACACCCAGGCCTAGTTAGAGACACACCCAGGACTAGTTAGAGACACAACAAGGACTAGTTAGAGACACACCCATGACTAGTTAGAGACACACCCAGGACTAGCTCGAGACACACCCAATACTAGTTAGAGATCCACCCAGGCCTAGTTAGAGACCCACCCAAGGCGAGTTAGAGACCCACCCAGGACTAGTTAGAGACACACTCATGACTAGTTAGAGACCCACCCAGGACTAGTTAGAGACACACATAGAACTAGTTAGAGACACACACAGGACTAGTTAGAGACACACCCAGGACTAGTTAGAGACCCATCCAGGCCTAGTTAGAGACACACCCAAGACTAGTTAGAGACCCACCCAGGCCTAGTTAGAGACATACCCAGGACTAGTTAGAGACCCACTCAGGCCTAGTTAGAGACATACCCAGGACTAGTTAGAGACCCACCCAGAACTAGTTAGAGACACACCCAAGACTAGTTAAAGATCCACCCAGGCCAAGTTAGAGACCCACCCAGGACTAGTTAGAGACCCATCCAGGACTAGTTAGAGACACACCCAGGACTAGTTAGAGACACACACAGGACTGGTTAGAGACACACCCAGGACTAGTTAGAGACCCACCCAGGACTAGTTAGAGAACCACCCAGGCCTAGTTAGAGACACACCCAGGATTAGTCAGAGACACACCCATGACTAGTTAGAGACCCACCCAGGACTAGTTAGAGACACACCCAGGACTAGTTAGAGACACACCCAATACTAGTTAGAGATCCACCCAGGCCTAGTTAGAGACACACCGAAGACTAGTTAGAGACCCACCCAGGACTAGTTAGAGACCCATCCATGACTAGTTAGAGACACACCCAGGACTAGTTAGAGACACACCCAGGACTAGTTAGAGACACACCCAATACTAGTTAGAGATCCACCCAGGCCTAGTTAGACACACCCAAGACTAGTTAGAGACCCACCCAGGACTAGTTAGAGACTCATCCATGACTAGTTAGAGACACACCCAGGACTAGTTAGAGACACACATAGGACTAGTTAGAGACCCACCCAGGCCTAGTTAGAGACACACCCAAGACTAGTTAGAGACACACATAGAACTAGTTAGAGACACACACAGGACTAGTTAGAGACACACCCAGGACTAGTTAGAGACCCATCCAGGCCTAGTTAGAGACACACCCAAGACTAGTTAGAGACCCACCCAGGCCTAGTTAGAGACATACCCAGGACTAGTTAGAGACCCACTCAGGCCTAGTTAGAGACACACCCAGGACTAGTTAGAGACCCACCCAGGCTTAGTTAGAGACATACCCAGGACTAGTTAGAGACCCAACCAGGCCTAGTTAGAGACACACCCAAGACTAGTTAGAGACCCACCCAAGACTAGTTAGAGACCCACCCAGGCCTAGTTAGAGACACACCCAAGACTAGTTAGAGACCCACCCAGGACTAGTTAGAGACCCACCCAGGCCTAGTTAGAGACATACCCAGGACTAGTTAGAGACCCACCCAGGCCTAGTTAGAGACACACCCAAGACTAGTTAAAGATCCACCCAGGCCAAGTTAGAGACCCACCCAGGCCTAGTTAGAGACCCACCCAGGACTAGTTAGAGACACACATAGAACTAGTTAGAGACACACACAGGACTAGTTAGAGACACACCCAGGACTAGTTAGAGACCCATCCAGGCCTAGTTAGAGACACACCCAAGACTAGTTAGAGACCCACCCAGGCCTAGTTAGAGACATACCCAGGACTAGTTAGAGACCCACTCAGGCCTAGTTAGAGACACACCCAGGACTAGTTAGAGACCCACCCAGGCTTAGTTAGAGACATACCCAGGACTAGTTAGAGACCCAACCAGGCCTAGTTAGAGACACACCCAAGACTAGTTAGAGACCCACCATGACTAGTTAGAGACCCACCCAGGCTTAGTTAGAGACACACCCAGGACTAGTTAGAGACCCATCCAGGACTAGTTAGAGACACACCCAGGCCTAGTTAGAGACACACCCAGGACTAGTTAGAGACACACCCAGGACTAGTTAGAGACACACCCATGACTAGTTAGAGACACACCCAGGACTAGCTCGAGACACACCCAATACTAGTTAGAGATCCACCCAGGCCTAGTTAGAGACCCACCCAAGGCGAGTTAGAGACCCACCCAGGACTAGTTAGAGACACACTCATGACTAGTTAGAGACCCACCCAGGACTAGTTAGAGACACACATAGAACTAGTTAGAGACACACACAGGACTAGTTAGAGACACACCCAGGACTAGTTAGAGACCCATCCAGGCCTAGTTAGAGACACACCCAAGACTAGTTAGAGACCCACCCAGGCCTAGTTAGAGACATACCCAGGACTAGTTAGAGACCCACTCAGGCCTAGTTAGAGACACACCCAGGACGAGTTAGAGACCCACCCAGGCTTAGTTAGAGACATACCCAGGACTAGTTAGAGACCCAACCAGGCCTAGTTAGAGACACACCCAAGACTAGTTAGAGACCCACCCAAGACTAGTTAGAGACCCACCCAGGCCTAGTTAGAGACACACCCAAGACTAGTTAGAGACCCACCCAGGACTAGTTAGAGACCAACCCAGGCCTAGTTAGAGACATACCCAGGACTAGTTAGAGACCCACCCAGGCCTAGTTAGAGACACACCCAAGACTAGTTAAAGATCCACCCAGGCCAAGTTAGAGACCCACCCAGGACTAGTTAGAGACCCATCCAGGACTAGTTAGAGACACACCCAGGACTAGTTAGAGACACACACAGGACTGGTTAGAGACACACCCAGGACTAGTTAGAGACCCACCCAGGACTAGTTAGAGAACCACCCAGGCCTAGTTAGAGACACACCCAGGATTAGTCAGAGACACACCCATGACTAGTTAGAGACCCACCCAGGACTAGTTAGAGACACACCCAGGACTAGTTAGAGACACACCCTATACTAGTTAGAGATCCACCCAGGCCTAGTTAGAGACACACCGAAGACTAGTTAGAGACCCACCCAGGACTAGTTAGAGACCCATCCATGACTAGTTAGAGACACACCCAGGACTAGTTAGAGACACACCCAGGACTAGTTAGAGACACACCCAATACTAGTTAGAGATCCACCCAGGCCTAGTTAGAGACACACCCAAGACTAGTTAGAGACCCACCCAGGACTAGTTAGAGACTCATCCATGACTAGTTAGAGACACACCCAGGACTAGTTAGAGACACACATAGGACTAGTTAGAGACCCACCCAGGCCTAGTTAGAGACACACCCAAGACTAGTTAGAGACACACATAGAACTAGTTAGAGACACACACAGGACTAGTTAGAGACACACCCAGGACTAGTTAGAGACCCATCCAGGCCTAGTTAGAGACACACCCAAGACTAGTTAGAGACCCACCCAGGCCTAGTTAGAGACATACCCAGGACTAGTTAGAGACCCACTCAGGCCTAGTTAGAGACACACCCAGGACTAGTTAGAGACCCACCCAGGCTTAGTTAGAGACATACCCAGGACTAGTTAGAGACCCAACCAGGCCTAGTTAGAGACACACCCAAGACTAGTTAGAGACCCACCCAAGACTAGTTAGAGACCCACCCAGGCCTAGTTAGAGACACACCCAAGACTAGTTAGAGACCCACCCAGGACTAGTTAGAGACCCACCCAGGCCTAGTTAGAGACATACCCAGGACTAGTTAGAGACCCACCCAGGCCTAGTTAGAGACACACCCAAGACTAGTTAAAGATCCACCCAGGCCAAGTTAGAGACCCACCCAGGCCTAGTTAGAGACCCACCCAGGACTAGTTAGAGACACACATAGAACTAGTTAGAGACACACACAGGACTAGTTAGAGACACACCCAGGACTAGTTAGAGACCCATCCAGGCCTAGTTAGAGACACACCCAAGACTAGTTAGAGACCCACCCAGGCCTAGTTAGAGACATACCCAGGACTAGTTAGAGACCCACTCAGGCCTAGTTAGAGACACACCCAGGACTAGTTAGAGACCCACCCAGGCTTAGTTAGAGACATACCCAGGACTAGTTAGAGACCCAACCAGGCCTAGTTAGAGACACACCCAAGACTAGTTAGAGACCCACCCAAGACTAGTTAGAGACCCACCCAGGCCTAGTTAGAGACACACCCAAGACTAGTTAGAGACCCACCCAGGACTAGTTAGAGACCCACCCAGGCCTAGTTAGAGACATACCCAGGACTAGTTAGAGACCCACTCAGGCCTAGTTAGAGACACACCCAGGACTAGTTAGAGACCCACCCAGGCTTAGTTAGAGACATACCCAGGACTAGTTAGAGACCCAACCAGGCCTAGTTAGAGACACACCCAAGACTAGTTAGAGACCCACCCAAGACTAGTTAGAGACCCACCCAGGCCTAGTTAGAGACACACCCAAGACTAGTTAGAGACCCACCCAGGACTAGTTAGAGACCCACCCAGGCCTAGTTAGAGACATACCCAGGACTAGTTAGAGACCCACCCAGGCCTAGTTAGAGACACACCCAAGACTAGTTAAAGATCCACCCAGGCCAAGTTAGAGACCCACCCAGGCCTAGTTAGAGACCCACCCAGGACTAGTTAGAGACACACATAGAACTAGTTAGAGACACACACAGGACTAGTTAGAGACACACCCAGGACTAGTTAGAGACCCATCCAGGCCTAGTTAGAGACACACCCAAGACTAGTTAGAGACCCACCCAGGCCTAGTTAGAGACATACCCAGGACTAGTTAGAGACCCACTCAGGCCTAGTTAGAGACACACCCAGGACTAGTTAGAGACCCACCCAGGCTTAGTTAGAGACATACCCAGGACTAGTTAGAGACCCAACCAGGCCTAGTTAGAGACACACCCAAGACTAGTTAGAGACCCACCATGACTAGTTAGAGACCCACCCAGGCTTAGTTAGAGACACACCCAGGACTAGTTAGAGACCCATCCAGGACTAGTTAGAGACACACCCAGGCCTAGTTAGAGACACACCCAGGACTAGTTAGAGACACACCCAGGACTAGTTAGAGACACACCCATGACTAGTTAGAGACACACCCAGGACTAGCTCGAGACACACCCAATACTAGTTAGAGATCCACCCAGGCCTAGTTAGAGACCCACCCAAGGCGAGTTAGAGACCCACCCAGGACTAGTTAGAGACACACTCATGACTAGTTAGAGACCCACCCAGGACTAGTTAGAGACACACATAGAACTAGTTAGAGACACACACAGGACTAGTTAGAGACACACCCAGGACTAGTTAGAGACCCATCCAGGCCTAGTTAGAGACACACCCAAGACTAGTTAGAGACCCACCCAGGCCTAGTTAGAGACATACCCAGGACTAGTTAGAGACCCACTCAGGCCTAGTTAGAGACACACCCAGGACGAGTTAGAGACCCACCCAGGCTTAGTTAGAGACATACCCAGGACTAGTTAGAGACCCAACCAGGCCTAGTTAGAGACACACCCAAGACTAGTTAGAGACCCACCCAAGACTAGTTAGAGACCCACCCAGGCCTAGTTAGAGACACACCCAAGACTAGTTAGAGACCCACCCAGGACTAGTTAGAGACCAACCCAG
Organism: Salvelinus fontinalis; assembly: GCF_029448725.1. Lineage (NCBI taxonomy): Eukaryota > Metazoa > Chordata > Actinopteri > Salmoniformes > Salmonidae > Salvelinus > Salvelinus fontinalis. Next base: position 42,197,676 of record NC_074685.1, read on the forward strand.
GCCTAGTTAGAGACATACCCAGGACTAGTTAGAGACCCACCCAGGCCTAGTTAGAGACACACCCAAGACTAGTTAAAGATCCACCCAGGCCAAGTTAGAGACCCACCCAGGACTAGTTAGAGACCCATCCAGGACTAGTTAGAGACACACCCAGGACTAGTTAGAGACACACACAGGACTGGTTAGAGACACACCCAGGACTAGTTAGAGACCCACCCAGGACTAGTTAGAGAACCACCCAGGCCTAGTTAGAGACACACCCAGGATTAGTCAGAGACACACCCATGACTAGTTAGAGACCCACCCAGGACTAGTTAGAGACACACCCAGGACTAGTTAGAGACACACCCTATACTAGTTAGAGATCCACCCAGGCCTAGTTAGAGACACACCGAAGACTAGTTAGAGACCCACCCAGGACTAGTTAGAGACCCATCCATGACTAGTTAGAGACACACCCAGGACTAGTTAGAGACACACCCAGGACTAGTTAGAGACACACCCAATACTAGTTAGAGATCCACCCAGGCCTAGTTAGAGACACACCCAAGACTAGTTAGAGACCCACCCAGGACTAGTTAGAGACTCATCCATGACTAGTTAGAGACACACCCAGGACTAGTTAGAGACACACATAGGACTAGTTAGAGACCCACCCAGGCCTAGTTAGAGACACACCCAAGACTAGTTAGAGACACACATAGAACTAGTTAGAGACACACACAGGACTAGTTAGAGACACACCCAGGACTAGTTAGAGACCCATCCAGGCCTAGTTAGAGACACACCCAAGACTAGTTAGAGACCCACCCAGGCCTAGTTAGAGACATACCCAGGACTAGTTAGAGACCCACTCAGGCCTAGTTAGAGACACACCCAGGACTAGTTAGAGACCCACCCAGGCTTAGTTAGAGACATACCCAGGACTAGTTAGAGACCCAACCAGGCCTAGTTAGAGACACACCCAAGACTAGTTAGAGACCCACCCAAGACTAGTTAGAGACCCACCCAGGCCTAGTTAGAGACACACCCAAGACTAGTTAGAGACCCACCCAGGACTAGTTAGAGACCCACCCAGGCCTAGTTAGAGACATACCCAGGACTAGTTAGAGACCCACCCAGGCCTAGTTAGAGACACACCCAAGACTAGTTAAAGATCCACCCAGGCCAAGTTAGAGACCCACCCAGGCCTAGTTAGAGACCCACCCAGGACTAGTTAGAGACACACATAGAACTAGTTAGAGACACACACAGGACTAGTTAGAGACACACCCAGGACTAGTTAGAGACCCATCCAGGCCTAGTTAGAGACACACCCAAGACTAGTTAGAGACCCACCCAGGCCTAGTTAGAGACATACCCAGGACTAGTTAGAGACCCACTCAGGCCTAGTTAGAGACACACCCAGGACTAGTTAGAGACCCACCCAGGCTTAGTTAGAGACATACCCAGGACTAGTTAGAGACCCAACCAGGCCTAGTTAGAGACACACCCAAGACTAGTTAGAGACCCACCCAAGACTAGTTAGAGACCCACCCAGGCCTAGTTAGAGACACACCCAAGACTAGTTAGAGACCCACCCAGGACTAGTTAGAGACCCACCCAGGCCTAGTTAGAGACATACCCAGGACTAGTTAGAGACCCACGCAGGCCTAGTTAGAGACACACCCAAGACTAGTTAAAGATCCACCCAGGCCAAGTTAGAGACCCACCCAGGACTAGTTAGGGACCCATCCAGGACTAGTTAGAGACACACCCAGGACTAGTTAGAGACACACACAGGACTGGTTAGAGACACACCCAGGACTAGTTAGAGAACCACCCAGGACTAGTTAGAGAACCACCCAGGACTAGTTAGAGAACCACCCAGGCAAGGTTAGAGACACACCCAGGATTAGTCAGAGACACACCCATGACTAGTTAGAGACCCACCCAGGACTAGTTAGAGACACACCCAGGACTAGTTAGAGACACACCCAATACTAGTTAGAGATCCACCCAGGCCTAGTTAGAGACACACCCCAGACTAGTTAGAGACCCACCCAGGACTAGTTAGAGACCCATCCATGACTAGTTAGAGACACACCCAGGACTAGTTAGAGACACACCCAGGACTAGTTAGAGACACACCCAATACTAGTTAGAGATCCACCCAGGCCTAGTTAGAGACACACCCAAGACTAGTTAGAGACCCACCCAGGACTAGTTAGAGACTCATCCATGACTAGTTAGAGACACACCCAGGACTAGTTAGAGAACCACCCAGGCCTAGTTAGAGACACACCCAGGACTAGTTAGAGACCCACCCAAGACTAGTTAGAGACCCACCCAGGACTAGTTAGAGACCCATCCATGACTAGTTAGAGACACACCCAGGACTAGTTAGACACACCCAGGACTAGTTAGAGACACACCCAATACTAGTTAGAGATCCACCCAGGCCTAGTTAGAGACACACCCAAGACTAGTTAGAGACCCACCCAGGACTAGTTAGAGACTCATCCATGACTAGTTAGAGACACACCCAGGACTAGTTAGAGACACACATAGGACTAGTTAGAGACCCACCCAGGCCTAGTTAGAGACACACCCAAGACTAGTTAGAGACACACATAGAACTAGTTAGAGACCCACTCAGGCCTAGTTAGAGACACACCCAGGACTAGTTAGAGACCCACCCAGGCCTAGTTAGAGTCATACCCAGGACTAGTTAGAGACCCACTCAGGCCTAGTTAGAGACACACCCAGGACTAGTTAGAGACCCACCCAGGCTTAGTTAGAGACATACCCAGGACTAGTTAGAGACCCAACCAGGCCTAGTTAGAGACACACCCAAGACTAGTTAGAGACCCACCCAAGACTAGTTAGAGACCCACCCAGGCCTAGTTAGAGACACACCCAAGACTAGTTAGAGACCCACCCAGGACTAGTTAGAGACCCACCAAGGCCTAGTTAGAGACATACCCAGGACTAGTTAGAGACCCACGCAGGCCTAGTTAGAGACACACCCAAGACTAGTTAAAGATCCACCCAGGCCAAGTTAGAGACCCACCCAGGACTAGTTAGAGACCCATCCAGGACTAGTTAGAGACACACCCAGGACTAGTTAGAGACACACACAGGACTGGTTAGAGACACACCCAGGACTAGTTAGAGAACCACCCAGGACTAGTTAGAGACCCACCCAGGACTAGTTAGAGAACCACCCAGGCAAGGTTAGAGACACACCCAGGATTAGTCAGAGACACACCCATGACTAGTTAGAGACCCACCCAGGACTAGTTAGAGACACACCCAGGACTAGTTAGAGACACACCCATGATTGGTTAGAGACACACCCAGGACTAGTTAGAGAACAGCCCAGGACTAGTTAGAGACCCACCCAGGACTAGTTAGAGAACCACCCAGGCCTAGTTAGAGACACACCCAAGACTAGTTAGAGACCCACCCAGGACTAGTTAGAGACCCATCCATGACTAGTTAGAGACGCACCCAGGACTAGTTAGAGACACACCCAGGACTAGTTAGAGACACACCCAATACTAGTTAGAGATCCACCCAGGCCTAGTTAGAGACACACCCAAGACTAGTTAGAGACCAACCCAGGACTAGTTAGAGACCCACCATGACTAAATAGAGACCCACCAAGGCTTAGTTAGAGACACACCCAGGACAAGTTAGAGACCCATCCAGGACTAGTTAGAGACACACCCAGGCCTAGTTAGAGACACACCCAGGACTAGTTAGAGACACACCCAGGACTAGTTAGAGACACACCCATGACTAGTTAGAGACACACCCAGGACTAGCTCGAGACACACCCAATACTAGTTAGAGATCCACCCAGGCCTAGTTAGAGACCCACCCAAGGCGAGTTAGAGACCCACCCAGGACTAGTTAGAGACACACTCATGACTAGTTAGAGACCCACCCAGGACTAGTTAGAGACACACATAGAACTAGTTAGAGACACACACAGGACTAGTTAGAGACACACCCAGGACTAGTTAGAGACCCATCCAGGCCTAGTTAGAGACACACCCAAGACTAGTTAGAGACCCACTCAGGCCTAGTTAGAGACACACCCAAGACTAGTTAGAGACCCACCCAGGCCTAGTTAGAGACATACCCAGGACTAGTTAGAGACCCACTCAGGCCTAGTTAGAGACATACCCAGGACTAGTTAGAGACCCACCCAGAACTAGTTAGAGACACACCCAAGACTAGTTAAAGATCCACCCAGGCCAAGTTAGAGACCCACCCAGGACTAGTTAGAGACCCATCCAGGACTAGTTAGAGACACACCCAGGACTAGTTAGAGACACACACAGGACTGGTTAGAGACACACCCAGGACTAGTTAGAGACCCACCCAGGACTAGTTAGAGAACCACCCAGGCCTAGTTAGAGACACACCCAGGATTAGTCAGAGACACACCCATGACTAGTTAGAGACCCACCCAGGACTAGTTAGAGACACACCCAGGACTAGTTAGAGACACACCCAATACTAGTTAGAGATCCACCCAGGCCTAGTTAGAGACACACCGAAGACTAGTTAAAGATCCACCCAGGCCAAGTTAGAGACCCACCCAGGACTAGTTAGAGACCCATCCAGGACTAGTTAGAGACACACCCAGGACTAGTTAGAGACACACACAGGACTGGTTAGAGACACACCCAGGACTAGTTAGAGAACCACCCAGGACTAGTTAGAGACCCACCCAGGACTAGTTAGAGAACCACCCAGGCCTAGTTAGAGACACACCCAAGACTAGTTAGAGACCCACCCAGGACTAGTTAGAGACCCATCCATGACTAGTTAGAGACGCACCCAGGACTAGTTAGAGACACACCCAGGACTAGTTAGAGACACACCCAATACTAGTTAGAGATCCACCCAGGCCTAGTTAGAGACACACCCAAGACTAGTTAGAGACCAACCCAGGACTAGTTAGAGACCCACCATGACTAGTTAGAGACCCACCCAGGCTTAGTTAGAGACACACCCAGGACTAGTTAGAGACCCATCCAGGACTAGTTAGAGACACACCCAGGCCTAGTTAGAGACACACCCAGGACTAGTTAGAGACACAACAAGGACTAGTTAGAGACACACCCATGACTAGTTAGAGACACACCCAGGACTAGCTCGAGACACACCCAATACTAGTTAGAGATCCACCCAGGCCTAGTTAGAGACCCACCCAAGGCGAGTTAGAGACCCACCCAGGACTAGTTAGAGACACACTCATGACTAGTTAGAGACCCATCCAGGACTAGTTAGAGACACACATAGAACTAGTTAGAGACACACACAGGACTAGTTAGAGACACACCCAGGACTAGTTAGAGACCCATCCAGGCCTAGTTAGAGACACACCCAAGACTAGTTAGAGACCCACCCAGGCCTAGTTAGAGACATACCCAGGACTAGTTAGAGACCCACTCAGGCCTAGTTAGAGACATACCCAGGACTAGTTAGAGACCCACCCAGAACTAGTTAGAGACACACCCAAGACTAGTTAAAGATCCACCCAGGCCAAGTTAGAGACCCACCCAGGACTAGTTAGAGACCCATCCAGGACTAGTTAGAGACACACCCAGGACTAGTTAGAGACACACACAGGACTGGTTAGAGACACACCCAGGACTAGTTAGAGACCCACCCAGGACTAGTTAGAGAACCACCCAGGCCTAGTTAGAGACACACCCAGGATTAGTCAGAGACACACCCATGACTAGTTAGAGACCCACCCAGGACTAGTTAGAGACACACCCAGGACTAGTTAGAGACACACCCAATACTAGTTAGAGATCCACCCAGGCCTAGTTAGAGACACACCGAAGACTAGTTAGAGACCCACCCAGGACTAGTTAGAGACCCATCCATGACTAGTTAGAGACACACCCAGGACTAGTTAGAGACACACCCAGGACTAGTTAGAGACACACCCAATACTAGTTAGAGATCCACCCAGGCCTAGTTAGACACACCCAAGACTAGTTAGAGACCCACCCAGGACTAGTTAGAGACTCATCCATGACTAGTTAGAGACACACCCAGGACTAGTTAGAGACACACATAGGACTAGTTAGAGACCCACCCAGGCCTAGTTAGAGACACACCCAAGACTAGTTAGAGACACACATAGAACTAGTTAGAGACACACACAGGACTAGTTAGAGACACACCCAGGACTAGTTAGAGACCCATCCAGGCCTAGTTAGAGACACACCCAAGACTAGTTAGAGACCCACCCAGGCCTAGTTAGAGACATACCCAGGACTAGTTAGAGACCCACTCAGGCCTAGTTAGAGACACACCCAGGACTAGTTAGAGACCCACCCAGGCTTAGTTAGAGACATACCCAGGACTAGTTAGAGACCCAACCAGGCCTAGTTAGAGACACACCCAAGACTAGTTAGAGACCCACCCAAGACTAGTTAGAGACCCACCCAGGCCTAGTTAGAGACACACCCAAGACTAGTTAGAGACCCACCCAGGACTAGTTAGAGACCCACCCAGGCCTAGTTAGAGACATACCCAGGACTAGTTAGAGACCCACCCAGGCCTAGTTAGAGACACACCCAAGACTAGTTAAAGATCCACCCAGGCCAAGTTAGAGACCCACCCAGGCCTAGTTAGAGACCCACCCAGGACTAGTTAGAGACACACATAGAACTAGTTAGAGACACACACAGGACTAGTTAGAGACACACCCAGGACTAGTTAGAGACCCATCCAGGCCTAGTTAGAGACACACCCAAGACTAGTTAGAGACCCACCCAGGCCTAGTTAGAGACATACCCAGGACTAGTTAGAGACCCACTCAGGCCTAGTTAGAGACACACCCAGGACTAGTTAGAGACCCACCCAGGCTTAGTTAGAGACATACCCAGGACTAGTTAGAGACCCAACCAGGCCTAGTTAGAGACACACCCAAGACTAGTTAGAGACCCACCATGACTAGTTAGAGACCCACCCAGGCTTAGTTAGAGACACACCCAGGACTAGTTAGAGACCCATCCAGGACTAGTTAGAGACACACCCAGGCCTAGTTAGAGACACACCCAGGACTAGTTAGAGACACACCCAGGACTAGTTAGAGACACACCCATGACTAGTTAGAGACACACCCAGGACTAGCTCGAGACACACCCAATACTAGTTAGAGATCCACCCAGGCCTAGTTAGAGACCCACCCAAGGCGAGTTAGAGACCCACCCAGGACTAGTTAGAGACACACTCATGACTAGTTAGAGACCCACCCAGGACTAGTTAGAGACACACATAGAACTAGTTAGAGACACACACAGGACTAGTTAGAGACACACCCAGGACTAGTTAGAGACCCATCCAGGCCTAGTTAGAGACACACCCAAGACTAGTTAGAGACCCACCCAGGCCTAGTTAGAGACATACCCAGGACTAGTTAGAGACCCACTCAGGCCTAGTTAGAGACACACCCAGGACGAGTTAGAGACCCACCCAGGCTTAGTTAGAGACATACCCAGGACTAGTTAGAGACCCAACCAGGCCTAGTTAGAGACACACCCAAGACTAGTTAGAGACCCACCCAAGACTAGTTAGAGACCCACCCAGGCCTAGTTAGAGACACACCCAAGACTAGTTAGAGACCCACCCAGGACTAGTTAGAGACCAACCCAGGCCTAGTTAGAGACATACCCAGGACTAGTTAGAGACCCACCCAGGCCTAGTTAGAGACACACCCAAGACTAGTTAAAGATCCACCCAGGCCAAGTTAGAGACCCACCCAGGACTAGTTAGAGACCCATCCAGGACTAGTTAGAGACACACCCAGGACTAGTTAGAGACACACACAGGACTGGTTAGAGACACACCCAGGACTAGTTAGAGACCCACCCAGGACTAGTTAGAGAACCACCCAGGCCTAGTTAGAGACACACCCAGGATTAGTCAGAGACACACCCATGACTAGTTAGAGACCCACCCAGGACTAGTTAGAGACACACCCAGGACTAGTTAGAGACACACCCTATACTAGTTAGAGATCCACCCAGGCCTAGTTAGAGACACACCGAAGACTAGTTATAGACCCACCCAGGACTAGTTAGAGACCCATCCATGACTAGTTAGAGACACACCCAGGACTAGTTAGAGACACACCCAGGACTAGTTAGAGACACACCCAATACTAGTTAGAGATCCACCCAGGCCTAGTTAGAGACACACCCAAGACTAGTTAGAGACCCACCCAGGACTAGTTAGAGACTCATCCATGACTAGTTAGAGACACACCCAGGACTAGTTAGAGACACACATAGGACTAGTTAGAGACCCACCCAGGCCTAGTTAGAGACACACCCAAGACTAGTTAGAGACACACATAGAACTAGTTAGAGACACACACAGGACTAGTTAGAGACACACCCAGGACTAGTTAGAGACCCATCCAGGCCTAGTTAGAGACACACCCAAGACTAGTTAGAGACCCACCCAGGCCTAGTTAGAGACATACCCAGGACTAGTTAGAGACCCACTCAGGCCTAGTTAGAGACACACCCAGGACTAGTTAGAGACCCACCCAGGCTTAGTTAGAGACATACCCAGGACTAGTTAGAGACCCAACCAGGCCTAGTTAGAGACACACCCAAGACTAGTTAGAGACCCACCCAAGACTAGTTAGAGACCCACCCAGGCCTAGTTAGAGACACACCCAAGACTAGTTAGAGACCCACCCAGGACTAGTTAGAGACCCACCCAGGCCTAGTTAGAGACATACCCAGGACTAGTTAGAGACCCACCCAGGCCTAGTTAGAGACACACCCAAGACTAGTTAAAGATCCACCCAGGCCAAGTTAGAGACCCACCCAGGCCTAGTTAGAGACCCACCCAGGACTAGTTAGAGACACACATAGAACTAGTTAGAGACACACACAGGACTAGTTAGAGACACACCCAGGACTAGTTAGAGACCCATCCAGGCCTAGTTAGAGACACACCCAAGACTAGTTAGAGACCTACCCAGGCCTAGTTAGAGACATACCCAGGACTAGTTAGAGACCCACTCAGGCCTAGTTAGAGACACACCCAGGACTAGTTAGAGACCCACCCAGGCTTAGTTAGAGACATACCCAGGACTAGTTAGAGACCCAACCAGGCCTAGTTAGAGACACACCCAAGACTAGTTAGAGACCCACCCAAGACTAGTTAGAGACCCACCCAGGCCTAGTTAGAGACACACCCAAGACTAGTTAGAGACCCACCCAGGACTAGTTAGAGACCCACCCAGGCCTAGTTAGAGACATACCCAGGACTAGTTAGAGACCCACGCAGGCCTAGTTAGAGACACACCCAAGACTAGTTAAAGATCCACCCAGGCCAAGTTAGAGACCCACCCAGGACTAGTTAGAGACCCATCCAGGACTAGTTAGAGACACACCCAGGACTAGTTAGAGACACACACAGGACTGGTTAGAGACACACCCAGGACTAGTTAGAGAACCACCCAGGACTAGTTAGAGAACCACCCAGGACTAGTTAGAGAACCACCCAGGCAAGGTTAGAGACACACCCAGGATTAGTCAGAGACACACCCATGACTAGTTAGAGACCCACCCAGGACTAGTTAGAGACACACCCAGGACTAGTTAGAGACACACCCAATACTAGTTAGAGATCCACCCAGGCCTAGTTAGAGACACACCCCAGACTAGTTAGAGACCCACCCAGGACTAGTTAGAGACCCATCCATGACTAGTTAGAGACACACCCAGGACTAGTTAGAGACACACCCAGGACTAGTTAGAGACACACCCAATACTAGTTAGAGATCCACCCAGGCCTAGTTAGAGACACACCCAAGACTAGTTAGAGACCCACCCAGGACTAGTTAGAGACTCATCCATGACTAGTTAGAGACACACCCAGGACTAGTTAGAGAACCACCCAGGCCTAGTTAGAGACACACCCAGGACTAGTTAGAGACCCACCCAAGACTAGTTAGAGACCCACCCAGGACTAGTTAGAGACCCATCCATGACTAGTTAGAGACACACCCAGGACTAGTTAGAGACACACCCAGGACTAGTTAGAGACACACCCAATACTAGTTAGAGATCCACCCAGGCCTAGTTAGAGACACACCCAAGACTAGTTAGAGACCCACCCAGGACTAGTTAGAGACTCATCCATGACTAGTTAGAGACACACCCAGGACTAGTTAGAGACACACATAGGACTAGTTAGAGACCCACCCAGGCCTAGTTAGAGACACACCCAAGACTAGTTAGAGACACACATAGAACTAGTTAGAGACACACACAGGACTAGTTAGAGACACACCCAGGACTAGTTAGAGACCCATCCAGGCCTAGTTAGAGACACACCCAAGACTAGTTAGAGACCCACCCAGGCCTAGTTAGAGACATACCCAGGACTAGTTAGAGACCCACTCAGGCCTAGTTAGAGACACACCCAGGACTAGTTAGAGACCCACCCAGGCCTAGTTAGAGTCATACCCAGGACTAGTTAGAGACCCACTCAGGCCTAGTTAGAGACACACCCAGGACTAGTTAGAGACCCACCCAGGCTTAGTTAGAGACATACCCAGGACTAGTTAGAGACCCAACCAGGCCTAGTTAGAGACACACCCAAGACTAGTTAGAGACCCACCCAAGACTAGTTAGAGACCCACCCAGGCCTAGTTAGAGACACACCCAAGACTAGTTAGAGACCCACCCAGGACTAGTTAGAGACCCACCAAGGCCTAGTTAGAGACATACCCAGGACTAGTTAGAGACCCACGCAGGCCTAGTTAGAGACACACCCAAGACTAGTTAAAGATCCACCCAGGCCAAGTTAGAGACCCACCCAGGACTAGTTAGAGACCCATCCAGGACTAGTTAGAGACACACCCAGGACTAGTTAGAGACACACACAGGACTGGTTAGAGACACACCCAGGACTAGTTAGAGAACCACCCAGGACTAGTTAGAGACCCACCCAGGACTAGTTAGAGAACCACCCAGGCAAGGTTAGAGACACACCCAGGATTAGTCAGAGACACACCCATGACTAGTTAGAGACCCACCCAGGACTAGTTAGAGACACACCCAGGACTAGTTAGAGACACACCCATGATTGGTTAGAGACACACCCAGGACTAGTTAGAGAACAGCCCAGGACTAGTTAGAGACCCACCCAGGACTAGTTAGAGAACCACCCAGGCCTAGTTAGAGACACACCCAAGACTAGTTAGAGACCCACCCAGGACTAGTTAGAGACCCATCCATGACTAGTTAGAGACGCACCCAGGACTAGTTAGAGACACACCCAGGACTAGTTAGAGACACACCCAATACTAGTTAGAGATCCACCCAGGCCTAGTTAGAGACACACCCAAGACTAGTTAGAGACCAACCCAGGACTAGTTAGAGACCCACCATGATTGGTTAGAGACACACCCAGGACTAGTTAGAGAACAGCCCAGGACTAGTTAGAGACCCACCCAGGACTAGTTAGAGAACCACCCAGGCCTAGTTAGAGTCATACCCAGGACTAGTTAGAGACCCACTCAGGCCTAGTTAGAGACACACCCAGGACTAGTTAGAGACCCACCCAGGCTTAGTTAGAGACATACCCAGGACTAGTTAGAGACCCAACCAGGCCTAGTTAGAGACACACCCAAGACTAGTTAGAGACCCACCCAAGACTAGTTAGAGACCCACCCAGGCCTAGTTAGAGACACACCCAAGACTAGTTAGAGACCCACCCAGGACTAGTTAGAGACCCACCCAGGACTAGTTAGAGACCCACCAAGGCCTAGTTAGAGACATACCCAGGACTAGTTAGAGACCCACGCAGGCCTAGTTAGAGACACACCCAAGACTAGTTAAAGATCCACCCAGGCCAAGTTAGAGACCCACCCAGGACTAGTTAGAGACCCATCCAGGACTAGTTAGAGACACACCCAGGACTAGTTAGAGACACACACAGGACTGGTTAGAGACACACCCAGGACTAGTTAGAGAACCACCCAGGACTAGTTAGAGACCCACCCAGGACTAGTTAGAGAACCACCCAGGCAAGGTTAGAGACACACCCAGGATTAGTCAGAGACACACCCATGACTAGTTAGAGACCCACCCAGGACTAGTTAGAGACACACCCAGGACTAGTTAGAGACACACCCATGATTGGTTAGAGACACACCCAGGACTAGTTAGAGAACAGCCCAGGACTAGTTAGAGACCCACCCAGGACTAGTTAGAGAACCACCCAGGCCTAGTTAGAGACACACCCAAGACTAGTTAGAGACCCACCCAGGACTAGTTAGAGACCCATCCATGACTAGTTAGAGACGCACCCAGGACTAGTTAGAGACACACCCAGGACTAGTTAGAGACACACCCAATACTAGTTAGAGATCCACCCAGGCCTAGTTAGAGACACACCCAAGACTAGTTAGAGACCAACCCAGGACTAGTTAGAGACCCACCATGACTAAATAGAGACCCACCAAGGCTTAGTTAGAGACACACCCAGGACAAGTTAGAGACCCATCCAGGACTAGTTAGAGACACACCCAGGCCTAGTTAGAGACACACCCAGGACTAGTTAGAGACACACCCAGGACTAGTTAGAGACACACCCATGACTAGTTAGAGACACACCCAGGACTAGCTCGAGACACACCCAATACTAGTTAGAGATCCACCCAGGCCTAGTTAGAGACCCACCCAAGGCGAGTTAGAGACCCACCCAGGACTAGTTAGAGACACACTCATGACTAGTTAGAGACCCACCCAGGACTAGTTAGAGACACACATAGAACTAGTTAGAGACACACACAGGACTAGTTAGAGACACACCCAGGACTAGTTAGAGACCCATCCAGGCCTAGTTAGAGACACACCCAAGACTAGTTAGAGACCCACCCAGGCCTAGTTAGAGACATACCCAGGACTAGTTAGAGACCCACTCAGGCCTAGTTAGAGACACACCCAGGACGAGTTAGAGACCCACCCAGGCTTAGTTAGAGACATACCCAGGACTAGTCCGAGACCCAACCAGGCCTAGTTAGAGACACACCCAAGACTAGTTAGAGACCCACCCAAGACTAGTTTGAGACCCACCCAGGCCTAGTTAGAGACACACCCAAGACTAGTTAGAGACCCACCCAGGACTAGTTAGAGACCCACCCAGGCCTAGTTAGAGACATACCCAGGACTAGTTAGAGACCCACCCAGGCCTAGTTAGAGACACACCCAAGACTAGTTAAAGATCCACCCAGGCCAAGTTAGAGACCCACTCAGGACTAGTTAGAGACCCATCCAGGACTAGTTAGAGACACACCCAGGACTAGTTAGAGACACACACAGGACTGGTTAGAGACACACCCAGGACTAGTTAGAGAACCACCCAGGACTAGTTAGAGACCCACCCAGGACTAGTTAGAGAACCACCCAGGCCTAGTTAGAGACACACCCAGGATTAGTTAGAGACCCATCCATGACTAGTTAGAGACACACCCAGGACTAGTTAGAGACACACCCAGGACTAGTTAGAGACACACCCAATACTAGTTAGAGATCCACCCAGGCCTAGTTAGAGACACACCCAAGACTAGTTAGAGACCCACCCAGGACTAGTTAGAGACTCATCCATGACTAGTTAGAGACACACCCAGGACTAGTTAGAGACACACATAGGACTAGTTAGAGACCCACCCAGGCCTAGTTAGAGACACACCCAAGACTAGTTAGAGACACACATAGAACTAGTTAGAGACACACACAGGACTAGTTAGAGACACACCCAGGACTAGTTAGAGACCCATCCAGGCCTAGTTAGAGACACACCCAAGACTAGTTAGAGACCCACCCAGGCCTAGTTAGAGACATACCCAGGACTAGTTAGAGACCCACTCAGGCCTAGTTAGAGACACACCCAGGACTAGTTAGAGACCCACCCAGGCTTAGTTAGAGACATACCCAGGACTAGTTAGAGACCCAACCAGGCCTAGTTAGAGACACACCCAAGACTAGTTAGAGACCCACCCAAGACTAGTTAGAGACCCACCCAGGCCTAGTTAGAGACACACCCAAGACTAGTTAGAGACCCACCCAGGACTAGTTAGAGACCCACCCAGGCCTAGTTAGAGACATACCCAGGACTAGTTAGAGACCCACCCAGGCCTAGTTAGAGACACACCCAAGACTAGTTAAAGATCCACCCAGGCCAAGTTAGAGACCCACCCAGGCCTAGTTAGAGACCCACCCAGGACTAGTTAGAGACACACATAGAACTAGTTAGAGACACACACAGGACTAGTTAGAGATACACCCAGGACTAGTTAGAGACCCATCCAGGCCTAGTTAGAGACACACCCAAGACTAGTTAGAGACCCACCCAGGCCTAGTTAGAGACATACCCAGGACTAGTTAGAGACCCACTCAGGCCTAGTTAGAGACACACCCAGGACTAGTTAGAGACCCACCCAGGCTTAGTTAGAGACATACCCAGGACTAGTTAGAGACCCACGCAGGCCTAGTTAGAGACACACCCAAGACTAGTTAAAGATCCACCCAGGCCAAGTTAGAGACCCACCCAGGACTAGTTAGAGACCCATCCAGGACTAGTTAGAGACACACCCAGGACTAGTTAGAGACACACACAGGACTGGTTAGAGACACACCCAGGACTAGTTAGAGACCCACCCAGGACTAGTTAGAGAACCACCCAGGCAAGGTTAGAGACACACCCAGGATTAGTCAGAGACACACCCATGACTAGTTAGAGACCCACCCAGGACTAGTTAGAGACACACCCAGGACTAGTTAGAGACACACCCAATACTAGTTAGAGATCCACCCAGGCCTAGTTAGAGACACACCCAAGACTAGTTAGAGACCCACCCAGGCCTAGTTAGAGACATACCCAGGACTAGTTAGAGACCCACTCAGGCCTAGTTAGAGACACACCCAGGACTAGTTAGAGACCCACCCAGGCCTAGTTAGAGTCATACCCAGGACTAGTTAGAGACCCACTCAGGCCTAGTTAGAGACACACCCAGGACTAGTTAGAGACCCACCCAGGCTTAGTTAGAGACATACCCAGGACTAGTTAGAGACCCAACCAGGCCTAGTTAGAGACACACCCAAGACTAGTTAGAGACCCACCCAAGACTAGTTAGAGACCCACCCAGGCCTAGTTAGAGACACACCCAAGACTAGTTAGAGACCCACCCAGGACTAGTTAGAGACCCACCAAGGCCTAGTTAGAGACATACCCAGGACTAGTTAGAGACCCACGCAGGCCTAGTTAGAGACACACCCAAGACTAGTTAAAGATCCACCCAGGCCAAGTTAGAGACCCACCCAGGACTAGTTAGAGACCCATCCAGGACTAGTTAGAGACACACCCAGGACTAGTTAGAGACACACACAGGACTGGTTAGAGACACACCCAGGACTAGTTAGAGAACCACCCAGGACTAGTTAGAGACCCACCCAGG
Source organism: Salvelinus fontinalis (assembly GCF_029448725.1). Lineage (NCBI taxonomy): Eukaryota > Metazoa > Chordata > Actinopteri > Salmoniformes > Salmonidae > Salvelinus > Salvelinus fontinalis. Next base: position 42,213,178 of record NC_074685.1, read on the forward strand.
ACTAGTTAGAGAACCACCCAGGCAAGGTTAGAGACACACCCAGGATTAGTCAGAGACACACCCATGACTAGTTAGAGACCCACACAGGACTAGTTAGAGACACACCCAGGACTAGTTAGAGACACACCCAGGACTGGTTAGAGACACACCCAGGACTAGTTAGAGAACAGCCCAGGACTAGTTAGAGACCCACCCAGGACTAGTTAGAGAACCACCCAGGCCTAGTTAGAGACACACCCAAGACTAGTTAGAGACCCACCCAGGCCTAGTTAGAGACCCATCCATGACTAGTTAGAGACGCACCCAGGACTAGTTAGAGACACACCCAGGACTAGTTAGAGACACACCCAATACTAGTTAGAGATCCACCCAGGCCTAGTTAGAGACACACCCAAGACTAGTTAGAGACCAACCCAGGACTAGTTAGAGACCCACCATGACTAAATAGAGACCCACCCAGGCTTAGTTAGAGACACACCCAGGACTAGTTAGAGACCCATCCAGGACTAGTTAGAGACACACCCAGGGATAGTTAGAGACACACCCAGGACTAGTTAGAGACACACCCAGGACTAGTTAGAGACACACCCATGACTAGTTAGAGACACACCCAGGACTAGCTCGAGACACACCCAATACTAGTTAGAGATCCACCCAGGCCTAGTTAGACCCACCCAAGGCGAGTTAGAGACCCACCCAGGACTAGTTAGAGACACACTCATGACTAGTTAGAGACCCACCCAGGACTAGTTAGAGACATACCCAGGACTAGTTAGAGACACACACAGGACTAGTTAGAGACACACCCAGGACTAGTTAGAGACCCACCCAGGCTTAGTTAGAGACATACCCAGGACTAGTTAGAGACCCAACCAGGCCTAGTTAGAGACACACCCAAGACTAGTTAGAGACCCACCCAAGACTAGTTAGAGACCCACCCAGGCCTAGTTAGAGACACACCCAAGACTAGTTAGAGACCCACCCAGGACTAGTTAGAGACCCACCCAGGCCTAGTTAGAGACATACCCAGGACTAGTTAGAGACCCACCCAGGCCTAGTTAGAGACATACCCAGGACTAGTTAGAGACCCACTCAGGCCTAGTTAGAGACACACCCAGGACGAGTTAGAGACCCACCCAGGCTTAGTTAGAGACATACCCAGGACTAGTTAGAGACCCAACCAGGCCTAGTTAGAGACACACCCAAGACTAGTTAGAGACCCACCCAAGACTAGTTAGAGACCCACCCAGGCCTAGTTAGAGACACACCCAAGACTAGTTAGAGACCCACCCAGGACTAGTTAGAGACCCACCCAGGCCTAGTTAGAGACATACCCAGGACTAGTTAGAGACCCACCCAGGCCTAGTTAGAGACACACCCAAGACTAGTTAAAGATCCACCCAGGCCAAGTTAGAGACCCACTCAGGACTAGTTAGAGACCCATCCAGGACTAGTTAGAGACACACCCAGGACTAGTTAGAGACACACACAGGACTGGTTAGAGACACACCCAGGACTAGTTAGAGAACCACCCAGGACTAGTTAGAGACCCACCCAGGACTAGTTAGAGAACCACCCAGGCCTAGTTAGAGACACACCCAGGATTAGTCAGAGACACACCCATGACTAGTTAGAGACCCACCCAGGACTAGTTAGAGACACACCCAGGACTAGTTAGAGACACACCCAATACTAGTTAGAGATCCACCCAGGCCTAGTTAGAGACACACCGAAGACTAGTTAGAGACCCACCCAGGACTAGTTAGAGACCCATCCATGACTAGTTAGAGACACACCCAGGACTAGTTAGAGACACACCCAGGACTAGTTAGAGACACACCCAATACTAGTTAGAGATCCACCCAGGCCTAGTTAGAGACACACCCAAGACTAGTTAGAGACCCACCCAGGACTAGTTAGAGACTCATCCATGACTAGTTAGAGACACACCCAGGACTAGTTAGAGACACACATAGGACTAGTTAGAGACCCACCCAGGCCTAGTTAGAGACACACCCAAGACTAGTTAGAGACACACATAGAACTAGTTAGAGACACACACAGGACTAGTTAGAGACACACCCAGGACTAGTTAGAGACCCATCCAGGCCTAGTTAGAGACACACCCAAGACTAGTTAGAGACCCACCCAGGCCTAGTTAGAGACATACCCAGGACTAGTTAGAGACCCACTCAGGCCTAGTTAGAGACACACCCAGGACTAGTTAGAGACCCACCCAGGCTTAGTTAGAGACATACCCAGGACTAGTTAGAGACCCAACCAGGCCTAGTTAGAGACACACCCAAGACTAGTTAGAGACCCACCCAAGACTAGTTAGAGACCCACCCAGGCCTAGTTAGAGACACACCCAAGACTAGTTAGAGACCCACCCAGGACTAGTTAGAGACCCACCCAGGCCTAGTTAGAGACATACCCAGGACTAGTTAGAGACCCACCCAGGCCTAGTTAGAGACACACCCAAGACTAGTTAAAGATCCACCCAGGCCAAGTTAGAGACCCACCCAGGCCTAGTTAGAGACCCACCCAGGACTAGTTAGAGACACACATAGAACTAGTTAGAGACACACACAGGACTAGTTAGAGACACACCCAGGGCCTAGTTAGAGACACACCCAAGACTAGTTAGAGACCCACCCAGGCCTAGTTAGAGACATACCCAGGACTAGTTAGAGACCCACTCAGGCCTAGTTAGAGACACACCCAGGACTAGTTAGAGACCCACCCAGGCTTAGTTAGAGACATACCCAGGACTAGTTAGAGACCCAACCAGGCCTAGTTAGAGACACACCCAAGACTAGTTAGAGACCCACCCAAGACTAGTTAGAGACCCACCCAGGCCTAGTTAGAGACACACCCAAGACTAGTTAGAGACCCACCCAGGACTAGTTAGAGACCCACCCAGGCCTAGTTAGAGACATACCCAGGACTAGTTAGAGACCCACGCAGGCCTAGTTAGAGACACACCCAAGACTAGTTAAAGATCCACCCAGGCCAAGTTAGAGACCCACCCAGGACTAGTTAGAGACCCATCCAGGACTAGTTAGAGACACACCCAGGACTAGTTAGAGACACACACAGGACTGGTTAGAGACACACCCAGGACTAGTTAGAGAACCACCCAGGACTAGTTAGAGACACACCCAGGACTAGTTAGAGACACACCCAGGACTAGTTAGAGACACACCCCAGACTAGTTAGAGACCCACCCAGGACTAGTTAGAGACCCACCCATGACTAGTTAGAGACACACCCAGGACTAGTTAGAGACACACCCAGGACTAGTTAGAGACACACCCAATACTAGTTAGAGATCCACCCAGGCCTAGTTAGAGACACACCCAAGACTAGTTAGAGACCCACCCAGGACTAGTTAGAGACTCATCCATGACTAGTTAGAGACACACCCAGGACTAGTTAGAGAACCACCCAGGCCTAGTTAGAGACACACCCAGGACTAGTTAGAGACCCACCCAAGACTAGTTAGAGACCCACCCAGGACTAGTTAGAGACCCATCCATGACTAGTTAGAGACACACCCAGGACTAGTTAGAGACACACCCAGGACTAGTTAGAGACACACCCAATACTAGTTAGAGATCCACCCAGGCCTAGTTAGAGACACACCCAAGACTAGTTAGAGACCCACCCAGGACTAGTTAGAGACTCATCCATGACTAGTTAGAGACACACCCAGGACTAGTTAGAGACACACATAGGACTAGTTAGAGACCCACCCAGGCCTAGTTAGAGACACACCCAAGACTAGTTAGAGACACACATAGAACTAGTTAGAGACACACACAGGACTAGTTAGAGACACACCCAGGACTAGTTAGAGACCCATCCAGGCCTAGTTAGAGACACACCCAAGACTAGTTAGAGACCCACCCAGGCCTAGTTAGAGACATACCCAGGACTAGTTAGAGACCCACTCAGGCCTAGTTAGAGACACACCCAGGACTAGTTAGAGACCCACCCAGGCCTAGTTAGAGACATACCCAGGACTAGTTAGAGACCCACTCAGGCCTAGTTAGAGACACACCCAGGACTAGTTAGAGACCCACCCAGGCTTAGTTAGAGACATACCCAGGACTAGTTAGAGACCCAACCAGGCCTAGTTAGAGACACACCCAAGACTAGTTAGAGACCCACCCAAGACTAGTTAGAGACCCACCCAGGCCTAGTTAGAGACACACCCAAGACTAGTTAGAGACCCACCCAGGACTAGTTAGAGACCCACCCAGGCCTAGTTAGAGACATACCCAGGACTAGTTAGAGACCCACGCAGGCCTAGTTAGAGACACACCCAAGACTAGTTAAAGATCCACCCAGGCCAAGTTAGAGACCCACCCAGGACTAGTTAGAGACACACCCAAGGACTAGTTAGAGACACACACAGGACTGGTTAGAGACACACCCAGGACTAGTTAGAGAACCACCCAGGACTAGTTAGAGACCCACCCAGGACTAGTTAGAGAACCACCCAGGCAAGGTTAGAGACACACCCAGGATTAGTCAGAGACACACCCATGACTAGTTAGAGACCCACCCAGGACTAGTTAGAGACACACCCAGGACTAGTTAGAGACACACCCAGGACTGGTTAGAGACACACCCAGGACTAGTTAGAGAACAGCCCAGGACTAGTTAGAGACCCACCCAGGACTAGTTAGAGAACCACCCAGGCCTAGTTAGAGACACACCCAAGACTAGTTAGAGACCCACCCAGGACTAGTTAGAGACCCATCCATGACTAGTTAGAGACGCACCCAGGACTAGTTAGAGACACACCCAGGACTAGTTAGAGACACACCCAATACTAGTTAGAGATCCACCCAGGCCTAGTTAGAGACACACCCAAGACTAGTTAGAGACCAACCCAGGACTAGTTAGAGACCCACCATGACTAGTTAGAGACCCACCCAGGCTTAGTTAGAGACACACCCAGGACTAATTAGAGACCCATCCAGGACTAGTTAGAGACACACCCAGGCCTAGTTAGAGACACACCCAGGACTAGTTAGAGACACACCCAGGACTAGTTAGAGACACACCCATGACTAGTTAGAGACACACCCAGGACTAGCTCGAGACACACCCAATACTAGTTAGAGATCCACCCAGGCCTAGTTAGAGACCCACCCAAGGCGAGTTAGAGACCCACCCAGGACTAGTTAGAGACACACTCATGACTAGTTAGAGACCCACCCAGGACTAGTTAGAGACACACATAGAACTAGTTAGAGACACACACAGGACTAGTTAGAGACACACCCAGGACTAGTTAGAGACCCATCCAGGCCTAGTTAGAGACACACCCAAGACTAGTTAGAGACCCACCCAGGCCTAGTTAGAGACATACCCAGGACTAGTTAGAGACCCACTCAGGCCTAGTTAGAGACACACCCAGGACGAGTTAGAGACCCACCCAGGCTTAGTTAGAGACATACCCAGGACTAGTTAGAGACCCAACCAGGCCTAGTTAGAGACACACCCAAGACTAGTTAGAGACCCACCCAAGACTAGTTAGAGACCCACCCAGGCCTAGTTAGAGACACACCCAAGACTAGTTAGAGACCCACCCAGGACTAGTTAGAGACCCACAAAGGCCTAGTTAGAGACATACCCAGGACTAGTTAGAGACCCACCCAAGGCGAGTTAGAGACCCACCCAGGACTAGTTAGAGACACACTCATGACTAGTTAGAGACCCACCCAGGACTAGTTAGAGACACACATAGAACTAGTTAGAGACACACACAGGACTAGTTAGAGACACACCCAGGACTAGTTAGAGACCCATCCAGGCCTAGTTAGAGACACACCCAAGACTAGTTAGAGACCCACCCAGGCCTAGTTAGAGACATACCCAGGACTAGTTAGAGACCCACTCAGGCCTAGTTAGAGACACACCCAGGACTAGTTAGAGACCCACCCAGGCTTAGTTAGAGACATACCCAGGACTAGTTAGAGACCCAACCAGGCCTAGTTAGAGACACACCCAAGACTAGTTAGAGACCCACCCAAGACTAGTTAGAGACCCACCCAGGCCTAGTTAGAGACACACCCAAGACTAGTTAGAGACCCACCCAGGACTAGTTAGAGACCCACCCAGGCCTAGTTAGAGACATACCCAGGACTAGTTAGAGACCCACCCAGGCCTAGTTAGAGACACACCCAAGACTAGTTAAAGATCCACCCAGGCCAAGTTAGAGACCCACCCAGGCCTAGTTAGAGACCCACCCAGGACTAGTTAGAGACACACATAGAACTAGTTAGAGACACACACAGGACTAGTTAGAGACACACCCAGGACTAGTTAGAGACCCATCCAGGCCTAGTTAGAGACACACCCAAGACTAGTTAGAGACCCACCCAGGCCTAGTTAGAGACATACCCAGGACTAGTTAGAGACCCACTCAGGCCTAGTTAGAGACACACCCAGGACTAGTTAGAGACCCACCCAGGCTTAGTTAGAGACATACCCAGGACTAGTTAGAGACCCAACCAGGCCTAGTTAGAGACACACAAAAGACTAGTTAGAGACCCACCCAAGACTAGTTAGAGACCCACCCAGGCCTAGTTAGAGACACACCCAAGACTAGTTAGAGACCCACCCAGGACTTGTTAGAGACCCACCCAGGCCTAGTTAGAGACATACCCAGGACTAGTTAGAGACCCACGCAGGCCTAGTTAGAGACACACCCAAGACTAGTTAAAGATCCACCCAGGCCAAGTTAGAGACCCACCCAGGACTAGTTAGAGACCCATCCAGGACTAGTTAGAGACACACCCAGGACTAGTTAGAGACACACACAGGACTGGTTAGAGACACACCCAGGACTAGTTAGAGAACCACCCAGGACTAGTTAGAGACCCACCCAGGACTAGTTAGAGAACCACCCAGGCAAGGTTAGAGACACACCCAGGATTAGTCAGAGACACACCCATGACTAGTTAGAGACCCACCCAGGACTAGTTAGAGACACACCCAGGACTAGTTAGAGACACACCCAATACTAGTTAGAGATCCACCCAGGCCTAGTTAGAGACACACCCCAGACTAGTTAGAGACCCACCCAGGACTAGTTAGAGACCCATCCATGACTAGTTAGAGACACACCCAGGACTAGTTAGAGACACACCCAGGACTAGTTAGAGACACACCCAATACTAGTTAGAGATCCACCCAGGCCTAGTTAGAGACACACCCAAGACTAGTTAGAGACCCACCCAGGACTAGTTAGAGACTCATCCATGACTAGTTAGAGACACACCCAGGACTAGTTAGAGAACCACCCAGGCCTAGTTAGAGACACACCCAGGACTAGTTAGAGACCCACCCAAGACTAGTTAGAGACCCACCCAGGACTAGTTAGAGACCCATCCATGACTAGTTAGAGACACACCCAGGACTAGTTAGAGACACACCCAGGACTAGTTAGAGACACACCCAATACTAGTTAGAGATCCACCCAGGCCTAGTTAGAGACACACCCAAGACTAGTTAGAGACCCACCCAGGACTAGTTAGAGACTCATCCATGACTAGTTAGAGACACACCCAGGACTAGTTAGAGACACACATAGGACTAGTTAGAGACCCACCCAGGCCTAGTTAGAGACACACCCAAGACTAGTTAGAGACCCACCCAGGCCTAGTTAGAGACATACCCAGGACTAGTTAGAGACCCACTCAGGCCTAGTTAGAGACACACCCAGGACTAGTTAGAGACCCACCCAGGCCTAGTTAGAGACATACCCAGGACTAGTTAGAGACCCACTCAGGCCTAGTTAGAGACACACCCAGGACTAGTTAGAGACCCAGCCAGGCTTAGTTAGAGACATACCCAGGACTAGTTAGAGACCCAACCAGGCCTAGTTAGAGACACACCCAAGACTAGTTAGAGACCCACCCAAGACTAGTTAGAGACCCACCCAGGCCTAGTTAGAGACACACCCAAGACTAGTTAGAGACCCACCCAGGACTAGTTAGAGACCCACCCAGGCCTAGTTAGAGACATACCCAGGACTAGTTAGAGACCCACGCAGGCCTAGTTAGAGACACACCCAAGACTAGTTAAAGATCCACCCAGGCCAAGTTAGAGACCCACCCAGGACTAGTTAGAGACACACCCAGGACTAGTTAGAGACACACACAGGACTGGTTAGAGACACACCCAGGACTAGTTAGAGAACCACCCAGGACTAGTTAGAGACCCACCCAGGACTAGTTAGAGAACCACCCAGGCAAGGTTAGAGACACACCCAGGATTAGTCAGAGACACACCCATGACTAGTTAGAGACCCACCCAGGACTAGTTAGAGACACACCCAGGACTAGTTAGAGACACACCCAGGACTGGTTAGAGACACAACCAGGACTAGTTAGAGAACAGCCCAGGACTAGTTAGAGACCCACCCAGGACTAGTTAGAGAACCACCCAGGCCTAGTTAGAGACACACCCAAGACTAGTTAGAGACCCACCCAGGACTAGTTAGAGACCCATCCATGACTAGTTAGAGACGCACCCAGGACTAGTTAGAGACACACCCAGGACTAGTTAGAGACACACCCAATACTAGTTAGAGATCCACCCAGGCCTAGTTAGAGACACACCCAAGACTAGTTAGAGACCAACCCAGGACTAGTTAGAGACCCACCATGACTAGTTAGAGACCCACCCAGGCTTAGTTAGAGACACACCCAGGACTAGTTAGAGACCCATCCAGGACTAGTTAGAGACACACCCAGGCCTAGTTAGAGACACACCCAGGACTAGTTAGAGACACACCCAGGACTAGTTAGAGACACACCCAGGACTAGTTAGAGACACACCCAGGACTAGCTCGAGACACACCCAATACTAGTTAGAGATCCACCCAGGCCTAGTTAGAGACCCACCCAAGGCCTAGTTAGAGACCCACCCAGGACTAGTTAGAGACACACTCATGACTAGTTAGAGACCCACCCAGGACTAGTTAGAGACACACATAGAACTAGTTAGAGACACACACAGGACTAGTTAGAGACACACCCAGGACTAGTTAGAGACCCATCCAGGCCTAGTTAGAGACACACCCAAGACTAGTTAGAGACCCACCCAGGCCTAGTTAGAGACATACCCAGGACTAGTTAGAGACCCACTCAGGCCTAGTTAGAGACACACCCAGGACGAGTTAGAGACCCACCCAGGCTTAGTTAGAGACATACCCAGGACTAGTTAGAGACCCAACCAGGCCTAGTTTGAGACACACCCAAGACTAGTTAGAGACCCACCCAAGACTAGTTAGAGACCCACCCAGGCCTAGTTAGAGACACACCCAAGACTAGTTAGAGACCCACCCAGGACTAGTTAGAGACCCACCCAGGCCTAGTTAGAGACATACCCAGGACTAGTTAGAGACCCACCCAGGCCTAGTTAGAGACACACCCAAGACTAGTTAAAGATCCACCCAGGCCAAGTTAGAGACCCACCCAGGACTAGTTAGAGACCCATCCAGGACTAGTTAGAGACACACCCAGGACTAGTTAGAGACACACACAGGACTGGTTAGAGACACACCCAGGACTAGTTAGAGAACCACCCAGGACTAGTTAGAGACCCACCCAGGACTAGTTAGAGAACCACCCAGGCCTAGTTAGAGACACACCCAGGATTAGTCAGAGACACACCCATGACTAGTTAGAGACCCACCCAGGACTAGTTAGAGACACACCCAGGACTAGTTAGAGACACACCCAATACTAGTTAGAGATCCACCCAGGCCTAGTTAGAGACACACCGAAGACTAGTTAGAGACCCACCCAGGACTAGTTAGAGACCCATCCATGACTAGTTAGAGACACACCCAGGACTAGTTAGAGACACACCCAGGACTAGTTAGAGACACACCCAATACTAGTTAGAGATCCACCCAGGCCTAGTTAGAGACACACCCAAGACTAGTTAGAGAACCACCCAGGACTAGTTAGAGACTCATCCATGACTAGTTAGAGACACACCCAGGACTAGTTAGAGACACACATAGGACTAGTTAGAGACCCACCCAGGCCTAGTTAGAGACACACCCAAGACTAGTTAGAGACACACATAGAACTAGTTAGAGACACACACAGGACTAGTTAGAGACACACCCAGGACTAGTTAGAGACCCATCCAGGCCTAGTTAGAGACACACCCAAGACTAGTTAGAGACCCACCCAGGCCTAGTTAGAGACATACCCAGGACTAGTTAGAGACCCACTCAGGCCTAGTTAGAGACACACCCAGGACTAGTTAGAGACCCACCCAGGCTTAGTTAGAGACATACCCAGGACTAGTTAGAGACCCAACGAGGCCTAGTTTGAGACACACCCAAGACTAGTTAGAGACCCACCCAAGACTAGTTAGAGACCCACCCAGGCCTAGTTAGAGACACACCCAAGACTAGTTAGAGACCCACCCAGGACTAGTTAGAGACCCACCCAGGCCTAGTTAGAGACATACCCAGGACTAGTTAGAGACCCACCCAGGCCTAGTTAGAGACACACCCAAGACTAGTTAAAGATCCACCCAGGCCAAGTTAGAGACCCACCCAGGCCTAGTTAGAGACCCACCCAGGACTAGTTAGAGACACACATAGAACTAGTTAGAGACACACACAGGACTAGTTAGAGACACACCCAGGACTAGTTAGAGACCCATCCAGGCCTAGTTAGAGACACACCCAAGACTAGTTAGAGACCCAACCAGGCCTAGTTAGAGACATACCCAGGACTAGTTAGAGACCCACTCAGGCCTAGTTAGAGACACACCCAGGACTAGTTAGAGACCCACCCAGGCTTAGTTAGAGACATTCCCAGGACTAGTTAGAGACCCAACCAGGCCTAGTTAGAGACACACCCAAGACTAGTTAGAGACCCACCCAAGACTAGTTAGAGACCCACCCAGGCCTAGTTAGAGACACACCCAAGACTAGTTAGAGACCCACCCAGGACTAGTTAGTGACCCACCCAGGCCTAGTTAGAGACATACCCAGGACTAGTTAGAGACCCACGCAGGCCTAGTTAGAGACACACCCAAGACTAGTTAAAGATCCACCCAGGCCAAGTTAGAGACCCACCCAGGACTAGTTAGAGACCCATCCAGGACTAGTTAGAGACACACCCAGGACTAGTTAGAGACACACACAGGACTGGTTAGAGACACACCCAGGACTAGTTAGAGAACCACCCAGGACTAGTTAGAGACCCACCCAGGACTAGTTAGAGAACCACCCAGGCAAGGTTAGAGACACACCCAGGATTAGTCAGAGACACACCCATGACTAGTTAGAGACCCACCCAGGACTAGTTAGAGACACACCCAGGACTAGTTAGAGACACACCCAATACTAGTTAGAGATCCACCCAGGCCTAGTTAGAGACACACCCAAGACTAGTTAGAGACCCACCCAGGACTAGTTAGAGACCCATCCATGACTAGTTAGAGACACACCCAGGACTAGTTAGAGACACACCCAATATTAGTTAGAGATCCACCCAGGCCTAGTTAGAGACACACCCAAGACTAGTTAGAGACCCACCCAGGACTAGTTAGAGACTCATCCATGACTAGTTAGAGACACACCCAGGACTAGTTAGAGACACACATAGGACTAGTTAGAGACCCACCCAGGCCTAGTTAGAGACACACCCAAGACTAGTTAGAGACACACATAGAACTAGTTAGAGACACACACAGGACTAGTTAGAGACACACCCAGGACTAGTTAGAGACCCATCCAGGCCTAGTTAGAGACACACCCAAGACTAGTTAGAGACCCACCCAGGCCTAGTTAGAGACATACCCAGGACTAGTTAGAGACCCACTCAGGCCTAGTTAGAGACACACCCAGGACTAGTTAGAGAACCACCCAGGCTTAGTTAGAGACATACCCAGGACTAGTTAGAGACCCAACGAGGCCTAGTTAGAGACACACCCAAGACTAGTTAGAGACCCACCCAAGACTAGTTAGAGACCCACCCAGGCCTAGTTAGAGACACACCCAAGACTAGTTAGAGACCCACCCAGGACTAGTTAGAGACCCACCCAGGCCTAGTTAGAGACATACCCAGGACTAGTTAGAGACCCACCCAGGCCTAGTTAGAGACACACCCAAGACTAGTTAAAGATCCACCCAGGCCAAGTTAGAGACCCACCCAGGCCTAGTTAGAGACCCACCCAGGACTAGTTAGAGACACACATAGAACTAGTTAGAGACACACACAGGACTAGTTAGAGACACACCCAGGACTAGTTAGAGACCCATCCAGGCCTAGTTAGAGACACACCCAAGACTAGTTAGAGACCCACCCAGGCCTAGTTAGAGACATACCCAGGACTAGTTAGAGACCCACTCAGGCCTAGTTAGAGACATTCCCAGGAATAGTTAGAGACCCAACCAGGCCTAGTTAGAGACACACCCAAGACTAGTTAGAGACCCACCCAAGACTAGTTAGAGACCCACCCAGGCCTAGTTAGAGACACACCCAAGACTAGTTAGAGACCCACCCAGGACTAGTTAGAGACCCACCCAGGCCTAGTTAGAGACATACCCAGGACTAGTTAGAGACCCACGCAGGCCTAGTTAGAGACACACCCAAGACTAGTTAAAGATCCACCCAGGCCAAGTTAGAGACCCACCCAGGACTAGTTAGAGACCCATCCAGGACTAGTTAGAGACACACCCAGGACTAGTTAGAGACACACACAGGACTGGTTAGAGACACACCCAGGACTAGTTAGAGAACCACCCAGGACTAGTTAGAGACCCACCCAGGACTAGTTAGAGAACCACCCAGGCAAGGTTAGAGACACACCCAGGATTAGTCAGAGACACACCCATGACTAGTTAGAGACCCACCCAGGACTAGTTAGAGACACACCCAGGACTAGTTAGAGACACACCCAATACTAGTTAGAAATCCACCCAGGCCTAGTTAGAGACACACCCAAGACTAGTTAGAGACCCACCCAGGACTAGTTAGAGACGCATCCATGACTAGTTAGAGACACACCCAGGACTAGTTAGAGACACACCCAATACTAGTTAGAGATCCACCCAGGCCTAGTTAGAGACACACCCAAGACTAGTTAGAGACCCACCCAGGACTAGTTAGAGACCCACCCAGGACTAGTTAGAGACCCATCCATGACTAGTTAGAGACACACCCAGGACTAGTTAGAGACACACCCAGGACTAGTTAGAGACACACCCAATACTAGTTAGAGATCCACCCAGGCCTAGTTAGAGACACACCCAAGACTAGTTAGAGACCCACCCAGGCCTAGTTAGAGACACACCCAAGACTAGTTAGAGACACACATAGAACTAGTTAGAGACACACACAGGACTAGTTAGAGACACACCCAGGACTAGTTAGAGACCCATCCAGGCCTAGTTAGAGACACACCTAAGACTAGTTAGAGACCCACCCAGGCCTAGTTAGAGACATACCCAGGACTAGTTAGAGACCCACTCAGGCCTAGTTAGAGACACACCCAGGACTAGTTAGAGACCCACCCAGGCCTAGTTAGAGACATACCCAGGACTAGTTAGAGACCCACTCAGGCCTAGTTAGAGACACACCCAGGACTAGTTAGAGACCCACCCAGGCTTAGTTAGAGACATACCCAGGACTAGTTAGAGACCCAACCAGGCCTAGTTAGAGACACACCCAAGACTAGTTAGAGACCCACCCAAGACTAGTTAGAGACCCACCCAGGCCTAGTTAGAGACACACCCAAGACTAGTTAGAGACCCACCCAGGACTAGTTAGAGACCCACCCAGGCCTAGTTAGAGACATACCCAGGACTAGTTAGAGACCCACGCAGGCCTAGTTAGAGACACACCCAAGACTAGTTAAAGATCCACCCAGGCCAAGTTAGAGACCCACCCAGGACTAGTTAGAGACCCATCCAGGACTAGTTAGAGACACACCCAGGACTAGTTAGAGACACACACAGGAGTGGTTAGAGACACACCCAGGACTAGTTAGAGAACCACCCAGGACTAGTTAGAGACCCACCCAGGACTAGTTAGAGAACCACCCAGGCAAGGTTAGAGACACACCCAGGATTAGTCAGAGACACACCCATGACTAGTTAGAGACCCACCCAGGACTAGTTAGAGACACACCCAGGACTAGTTAGAGACACACCCAATACTAGTTAGAGATCCACCCAGGCCTAGTTAGAGACACACCCAAGACTAGTTAGAGACCCACCCAGGACTAGTTAGAGACCCATCCATGACTAGTTAGAGACACACCCAGGACTAGTTAGAGACACACCCAGGACTAGTTAGAGACACACCCAATACTAGTTAGAGATCCACCCAGGCCTAGTTAGAGACACACCCAGGACTAGTTAGAGACCCACCCAGGCTTAGTTAGAGACATACCCAGGACTAGTTAGAGACCCAACGAGGCCTAGTTAGAGACACACCCAAGACTAGTTAGAGACCCACCCAAGACTAGTTAGAGACCCACCCAGGCCTAGTTAGAGACACACCCAAGACTAGTTAGAGACCCACCCAGGACTAGTTAGAGACCCACCCAGGCCTAGTTAGAGACATACCCAGGACTAGTTAGAGACCCACCCAGGCCTAGTTAGAGACACACCCAAGACTAGTTAAAGATCCACCCAGGCCAAGTTAGAGACCCACCCAGGCCTAGTTAGAGACCCACCCAGGACTAGTTAGAGACACACATAGAACTAGTTAGAGACACACACAGGACTAGTTAGAGACACACCCAGGACTAGTTAGAGACCCATCCAGGCCTAGTTAGAGACACACCCAAGACTAGTTAGAGACCCACCCAGGCCTAGTTAGAGACACACCCAGGACTAGTTAGAGACCCACTCAGGCCTAGTTAGAGACACACCCAGGACTAGTTAGAGACCCACAAAGGGTTAGAGACATTCCCAGGACTAGTTAGAGACCCAACCAGGCCTAGTTAGAGACACACCCAAGACTAGTTAGAGACCCACCCAAGACTAGTTAGAGACCCACCCAGGCCTAGTTAGAGACACACCCAAGACTAGTTAGAGACCCACCCAGGACTAGTTAGAGACCCACCCAGGCCTAGTTAGAGACATACCCAGGACTAGTTAGAGACCCACGCAGGCCTAGTTAGAGACACACCCAAGACTAGTTAAAGATCCACCCAGGCCAAGTTAGAGACCCACCCAGGACTAGTTAGAGACCCATCCAGGACTAGTTAGAGACACACCCAGGACTAGTTAGAGACACACACAGGACTGGTTAGAGACACACCCAGGACTAGTTAGAGAACCACCCAGGACTAGCTAGAGACCCACCCAGGACTAGTTAGAGAACCACCCAGGCAAGGTTAGAGACACACCCAGGATTAGTCAGAGACACACCCATGACTAGTTAGAGACCCACCCAGGACTAGTTAGAGACACACCCAGGACTAGTTAGAGACACACCCAATACTAGTTAGAGATCCACCCAGGCCTAGTTAGAGACACACCCAAGACTAGTTAGAGACCCACCCAGGACTAGTTAGAGACCCATCCATGACTAGTTAGAGACATACCCAGGACTAGTTAGAGACACACCCAATACTAGTTAGAGATCCACCCAGGCCTAGTTAGAGACACACCCAAGACTAGTTAGAGACCCACCCAGGACTAGTTAGAGACCCATACATGACTAGTTAGAGACACACCCAGGACTAGTTAGAGACACACCCAGGACTAGTTAGAGACACACCCAATACTAGTTAGAGATCCACCCAGGCCTAGTTAGAGACACACCCAAGACTAGTTAGAGACCCACCCAGGACTAGTTAGAGACTCATCCATGACTAGTTAGAGACACACCCAGGACTAGTTAGAGACACACATAGGACTAGTTAGAGACCCACCCAGGCCTAGTTAGAGACACACCCAAGACTAGTTAGAGACACACATAGAACTAGTTAGAGACACACACAGGACTAGTTAGAGACACACCCAGGACTAGTTAGAGACCCACCCAGGCCTAGTTAGAGACATACCCAGGACTAGTTAGACCCCACTCAGGCCTAGTTAGAGACACACCCAGGACTAGTTAGAGACCCACCCAGGCTTAGTTAGAGACATTCCCAGGACTAGTTAGAGACCCAACCAGGCCTAGTTAGAGACACACCCAAGACTAGTTAGAGACCCACCCAAGACTAGTTAGAGACCCACCCAGGCCTAGTTAGAGACACACCCAAGACTAGTTAGAGACCCACCCAGGACTAGTTAGAGACCCACCCAGGCCTAGTTAGAGACATACCCAGGACTAGTTAGAGACCCACGCAGGCCTAGTTAGAGACACACCCAAGACTAGTTAAAGATCCACCCAGGCCAAGTTAGAGACCCACCCAGGACTAGTTAGAGACCCATCCAGGACTAGTTAGAGACACACCCAGGACTAGTTAGAGACACACACAGGACTGGTTAGAGACACACCCAGGACTAGTTAGAGAACCACCCAGGACTAGCTAGAGACCCACCCAGGACTAGTTAGAGAACCACCCAGGCAAGGTTAGAGACACACCCAGGATTAGTCAGAGACACACCCATGACTAGTTAGAGACCCACCCAGGACTAGTTAGAGACACACCCAGGACTAGTTAGAGACACACCCAATACTAGTTAGAGATCCACCCAGGCCTAGTTAGAGACACACCCAAGACTAGTTAGAGACCCACCCAGGACTAGTTAGAGACCCATCCATGACTAGTTATGGAGACACACCCAGGACTAGTTAGAGACACACCCAATACTAGTTAGAGACACAACCAGGACTAGTTAGAGAACCACCCAGGCCTAGTTAGAGACACACCCAGGACTAGTTAGAGACCCACCCAAGACTAGTTAGAGACCCACCCAGGACTAGTTAGAGACCCATACATGACTAGTTAGAGACACACCCAGGACTAGTTAGAGACACACCCAGGACTAGTTAGAGACACACCCAATACTAGTTAGAGATCCACCCAGGCCTAGTTAGAGACACACCCAAGACTAGTTAGAGACCCACCCAGGACTAGTTAGAGACTCATCCATGACTAGTTAGAGACACACCCAGGACTAGTTAGAGACACACATAGGACTAGTTAGAGACCCACCCAGGCCTAGTTAGAGACACACCCAAGACTAGTTAGAGACACACATAGAACTAGTTAGAGACACAAACAGGACTAGTTAGAGACACACCCAGGACTAGTTAGAGACCCATCCAGGCCTAGTTAGAGACACACCCAAGACTAGTTAGAGACCCACCCAGGCCTAGTTAGAGACATACCCAGGACTAGTTAGAGAACCACTCAGGCCTAGTTAGAGACACAACCAGGACTAGTTAGAGACCCACCCAGGCCTAGTTAGAGACATACCCAGGACTAGTTAGAGACCCACTCAGGCCTAGTTAGAGACACACCCAGGACTAGTTAGAGACCCACCCAGGCTTAGTTAGAGACATACCCAGGACTAGTTAGAGACCCAACCAGGCCTAGTTAGAGACACACCCAAGACTAGTTAGAGACCCACCCAAGACTAGTTAGAGACCCACCCAGGCCTAGTTAGAGACACACCCAAGACTAGTTAGAGACCCACCCAGGACTAGTTAGAGACCCACCCAGGCCTAGTTAGAGACATACCCAGGACTAGTTAGAGACCCACGCAGGCCTAGTTAGAGACACACCCAAGACTAGTTAAAGATCCACCCAGGCCAAGTTAGAGACCCACCCAGGACTAGTTAGAGACCCATCCAGGACTAGTTAGAGACACACCCAGGACTAGTTAGAGACACACACAGGACTGGTTAGAGACACACCCAGGACTAGTTAGAGAACCACCCAGGACTAGTTAGAGACCCACCCAGGACTAGTTAGAGAACCACCCAGGCAAGGTTAGAGACACACCCAGGATTAGTCAGAGACACACCCATGACTAGTTAGAGACCCACCCAGGACTAGTTAGAGACACACCCAGGACTAGTTAGAGACACACCCAATACTAGTTAGAGATCCACCCAGGCCTAGTTAGAGACACACCCAAGACTAGTTAGAGACCCACCCAGGACTAGTTAGAGACCCATCCATGACTAGTTAGAGACACACCCAGGACTAGTTAGAGACACACCCAGGACTAGTTAGAGACACACCCAATACTAGTTAGAGATCCACCCAGGCCTAGTTAGAGACACACCCAAGACTAGTTAGAGACCCACCCAGGACTAGTTAGAGACTCATCCATGACTAGTTAGAGACACACCCAGGACTAGTTAGAGAACCACCCAGGCCTAGTTAGAGACACACCCAGGATTAGTCAGAGACACACCCAAGACTAGTTAGAGACCCACCCAGGACTAGTTAGAGACCCATCCATGACTAGTTAGAGACACACCCAGGACTAGTTAGCGACACACCCAGGACTAGTTAGAGACACACCCAATACTAGTTAGAGATCCACCCATGACTAGTTAGAGACACACCCAAGACTAGTTAGAGACCCACCCAGGACTAGTTAGAGACTCATCCATGACTAGTTAGAGACACACCCAGGACTAGTTAGAGACACACATAGGACTAGTTAGAGACCCACCCAGGCCTAGTTAGAGACACACCCAAGACTAGTTAGAGACACACATAGAACTAGTTAGAGACACACACAGGACTAGTTAGAGACACACCCAGGACTAGTTAGAGACCCATCCAGGCCTAGTTAGAGACACACCCAAGACTAGTTAGAGACCCACCCAGGCCTAGTTAGAGACATACCCAGGACTAGTTAGAGACCCACTCAGGCCTAGTTAGAGACACACCCAGGACTAGTTAGAGACCCACCCAGGCTTAGTTAGAGACATACCCAGGACTAGTTAGAGACCCAACCAGGCCTAGTTAGAGACACACCCAAGACTAGTTAGAGACCCACCCAAGACTAGTTAGAGACCCACCCAGGCCTAGTTAGAGACACACCCAAGACTAGTTAGAGACCCACCCAGGACTAGTTAGAGACCCACCCAGGCCTAGTTAGACACATACCCAGGACTAGTTAGAGACCCACCCAGGCCTAGTTAGAGACACACCCAAGACTAGTTAAAGATCCACCCAGGCCAAGTTAGAGACCCACCCAGGCCTAGTTAGAGACCCACCCAGGACTAGTTAGAGACACACATAGAACTAGTTAGAGACACACACAGGACTAGTTAGAGACACACCCAGGACTAGTTAGAGACCCATCCAGGCCTAGTTAGAGACACACCCAAGACTAGTTAGAGACCCACCCAGGCCTAGTTAGAGACATACCCAGGACTAGTTAGAGACCCACTCAGGCCTAGTTAGAGACACACCCAGGACTAGTTAGAGACCCACCCAGGCTTAGTTAGAGACATACCCAGGACTAGTTAGAGACCCAACCAGGCCTAGTTAGAGACACACCCAAGACTAGTTAGAGACCCACCGAAGACTAGTTAGAGACCCACCCAGGCCTAGAAAGAGACACACCCAAGACTAGTTAGAGACCCACCCAGGACTAGTTAGAGACCCACCCAGGCCTAGTTAGAGACATACCCAGGACTAGTTAGAGACCCACCCAGGCCTAGTTAGAGACACACCCAAGACTAGTTAAAGATCCACCCAGGCCAAGTTAGAGACCCACCCAGGACTAGTTAGAGACCCATCCAGGACTAGTTAGAGACACACCCAGGACTAGTTAGAGACACACACAGGACTGGTTAGAGACACACCCAGGACTAGTTAGAGAACCACCCAGGACTAGTTAGAGACCCACCCAGGACTAGTTAGAGAACCACCCAGGCCTAGTTAGAGACACACCCAGGATTAGTCAGAGACACACCCATGACTAGTTAGAGACCCACCCAGGACTAGTTAGAGACACACCCAGGACTAGTTAGAGACACACCCGATACTAGTTAGAGATCCACCCAGGCCTAGTTAGAGACACACCCAAGACTAGTTAGAGACCCACCCAGGACTAGTTAGAGACCCATCCATGACTAGTTAGAGACACACCCAGGACTAGTTAGAGACACACCCAGGACTAGTTAGAGACACACCTAATACTAGTTAGAGATCCACCCAGGCCTAGTTAGAGACACACCCAAGACTAGTTAGAGACCCACCCAGGACTAGTTAGAGACACATCCATGACTAGTTAGAGACACACCCAGGACTAGTTAGAGAACCACCCAGGCCTAGTTAGAGACACACCCAGGATTAGTCAGAGACACACCCATGACTAGTTAGAGACCCACCCAGGACTAGTTAGAGACACACCCAGGACTAGTTAGAGACACACCGAATACTAGTTAGAGATCCACCCAGGCCTAGTTAGAGACACACCCAAGACTAGTTAGAGACCCACCCAGGACTAGTTAGAGACTCATCCATGACTAGTTAGAGACACACCCAGGACTTGTTAGAGACACACATAGGACTAGTTAGAGACCCACCCAGGCCTAGTTAGAGACACACCCAAGACTAGTTAGAGACCCACCCAGGACTAGTTAGAGACCCACCAATGACTAGTTAGAGACCCACCCAGGACTAGTTAGAGACACACACATGACTAGTTAGAGACACACACAGGACTAGTTAGAGACACACCCAGGACTAGTTAGAGACAGAGACCCATCCAGGCCTAGTTAGAGACACACCCAGGACTAGTTAGAGACCCACCCAGGCCTAGTTAGAGACATACCCAGGACTAGATAGAGAACCACCCAGGACTAGTTAGAGACACACCCAGGCCTATTTAGAGACAGAGACCCACCCAGGCCTAGTTAGAGACACACCCAGGACTAGTTAGAGACACACCCAGGACTAGTTAGAGATCCACCCAGGCCTAGTTAGAGACACACACAGGACTAGTTAGAGACACACCCAATACTAGTTAGAGATCCACCCAGGCCTGGTTAGAGACACACCCAAGACTAGTTAGAGACCCACCCAGGACTAGTTAGAGACTCATCCATGACTAGTTAGAGACACACCCAGGACTAGTTAGAGACACACATAGGACTAGTTAGAGACCCACCCAGGCCTAGTTAGAGACACACCCAAGACTAGTTAGAGACACACATAGAACTAGTTAGAGACACACACAGGACTAGTTAGAGACACACCCAGGACTAGTTAGAGACCCATCCAGGCCTAGTTAGAGACACACCCAAGACTAGTTAGAGACCCACCCAGGCCTAGTTAGAGACATACCCAGGACTAGTTAGAGACCCACTCAGGCCTAGTTAGAGACACACCCAGGACTAGTTAGAGACCCACCCAGGCTTAGTTAGAGACATACCCAGGACTAGTTAGAGACCCAACCAGGCCTAGTTAGAGACACACCCAAGACTAGTTAGAGACCCACCCAAGACTAGTTAGAGACCCACCCAGGCCTAGTTAGAGACACACCCAAGACTAGTTAGAGACCCACCCAGGACTAGTTAGAGACCCATCCATGACTAGTTAGAGACGCACCCAGGACTAGTTAGAGACACACCCAGGACTAGTTAGAGACACACCCAATACTAGTTAGAGATCCACCCAGGCCTAGTTAGAGACACACCCAAGACTAGTTAGAGACCAACCCAGGACTAGTTAGAGACCCACCATGACTAGTTAGAGACCCACCCAGGCTTAGTTAGAGACACACCCAGGACTAGTTAGAGACCCATCCAGGACTAGTTAGAGACACACCCAGGCCTAGTTAGAGACACACCCAGGACTAGTTAGAGACACACCCAGGACTAGTTAGAGACACACCCAGGACTAGTTAGAGACACACCCAGGACTAGCTCGAGACACACCCAATACTAGTTAGAGATCCACCCAGGCCTAGTTAGAGACCCACCCAAGGCCTAGTTAGAGACCCACCCAGGACTAGTTAGAGACACACTCATGACTAGTTAGAGACCCACCCAGGACTAGTTAGAGACACACATAGAACTAGTTAGAGACACACACAGGACTAGTTAGAGACACACCCAGGACTAGTTAGAGACCCATCCAGGCCTAGTTAGAGACACACCCAAGACTAGTTAGAGACCCACCCAGGCCTAGTTAGAGACATACCCAGGACTAGTTAGAGACCCACTCAGGCCTAGTTAGAGACACACCCAGGACGAGTTAGAGACCCACCCAGGCTTAGTTAGAGACATACCCAGGACTAGTTAGAGACCCAACCAGGCCTAGTTTGAGACACACCCAAGACTAGTTAGAGACCCACCCAAGACTAGTTAGAGACCCACCCAGGCCTAGTTAGAGACACACCCAAGACTAGTTAGAGACCCACCCAGGACTAGTTAGAGACCCACCCAGGCCTAGTTAGAGACATACCCAGGACTAGTTAGAGACCCACCCAGGCCTAGTTAGAGACACACCCAAGACTAGTTAAAGATCCACCCAGGCCAAGTTAGAGACCCACCCAGGACTAGTTAGAGACCCATCCAGGACTAGTTAGAGACACACCCAGGACTAGTTAGAGACACACACAGGACTGGTTAGAGACACACCCAGGACTAGTTAGAGAACCACCCAGGACTAGTTAGAGACCCACCCAGGACTAGTTAGAGAACCACCCAGGCCTAGTTAGAGACACACCCAGGATTAGTCAGAGACACACCCATGACTAGTTAGAGACCCACCCAGGACTAGTTAGAGACACACCCAGGACTAGTTAGAGACACACCCAATACTAGTTAGAGATCCACCCAGGCCTAGTTAGAGACACACCGAAGACTAGTTAGAGACCCACCCAGGACTAGTTAGAGACCCATCCATGACTAGTTAGAGACACACCCAGGACTAGTTAGAGACACACCCAGGACTAGTTAGAGACACACCCAATACTAGTTAGAGATCCACCCAGGCCTAGTTAGAGACACACCCAAGACTAGTTAGAGAACCACCCAGGACTAGTTAGAGACTCATCCATGACTAGTTAGAGACACACCCAGGACTAGTTAGAGACACACATAGGACTAGTTAGAGACCCACCCAGGCCTAGTTAGAGACACACCCAAGACTAGTTAGAGACACACATAGAACTAGTTAGAGACACACACAGGACTAGTTAGAGACCCATCCAGGCCTAGTTAGAGACACACCCAAGACTAGTTAGAGACCCACCCAGGCCTAGTTAGAGACATACCCAGGACTAGTTAGAGACCCACTCAGGCCTAGTTAGAGACACACCCAGGACTAGTTAGAGACCCACCCAGGCTTAGTTAGAGACATACCCAGGACTAGTTAGAGACCCAACGAGGCCTAGTTTGAGACACACCCAAGACTAGTTAGAGACCCACCCAAGACTAGTTAGAGACCCACCCAGGCCTAGTTAGAGACACACCCAAGACTAGTTAGAGACCCACCCAGGACTAGTTAGAGACCCACCCAGGCCTAGTTAGAGACATACCCAGGACTAGTTAGAGACCCACCCAGGCCTAGTTAGAGACACACCCAAGACTAGTTAAAGATCCACCCAGGCCAAGTTAGAGACCCACCCAGGCCTAGTTAGAGACCCACCCAGGACTAGTTAGAGACACACATAGAACTAGTTAGAGACACACACAGGACTAGTTAGAGACACACCCAGGACTAGTTAGAGACCCATCCAGGCCTAGTTAGAGACACACCCAAGACTAGTTAGAGACCCAACCAGGCCTAGTTAGAGACATACCCAGGACTAGTTAGAGACCCACTCAGGCCTAGTTAGAGACACACCCAGGACTAGTTAGAGACCCACCCAGGCTTAGTTAGAGACATTCCCAGGACTAGTTAGAGACCCAACCAGGCCTAGTTAGAGACACACCCAAGACTAGTTAGAGACCCACCCAAGACTAGTTGGAGACCCACCCAGGCCTAGTTAGAGACACACCCAAGACTAGTTAGAGACCCACCCAGGACTAGTTAGTGACCCACCCAGGCCTAGTTAGAGACATACCCAGGACTAGTTAGAGACCCACGCAGGCCTAGTTAGAGACACACCCAAGACTAGTTAAAGATCCACCCAGGCCAAGTTAGAGACCCACCCAGGACTAGTTAGAGACCCATCCAGGACTAGTTAGAGACACACCCAGGACTAGTTAGAGACACACACAGGACTGGTTAGAGACACACCCAGGACTAGTTAGAGAACCACCCAGGACTAGTTAGAGACCCACCCAGGACTAGTTAGAGAACCACCCAGGCAAGGTTAGAGACACACCCAGGATTAGTCAGAGACACACCCATGACTAGTTAGAGACCCACCCAGGACTAGTTAGAGACACACCCAGGACTAGTTAGAGACACACCCAATACTAGTTAGAGATCCACCCAGGCCTAGTTAGAGACACACCCAAGACTAGTTAGAGACCCACCCAGGACTAGTTAGAGACCCATCCATGACTAGTTAGAGACACACCCAGGACTAGTTAGAGACACACCCAATATTAGTTAGAGATCCACCCAGGCCTAGTTAGAGACACACCCAAGACTAGTTAGAGACCCACCCAGGACTAGTTAGAGACTCATCCATGACTAGTTAGAGACACACCCAGGACTAGTTAGAGACACACATAGGACTAGTTAGAGACCCACCCAGGCCTAGTTAGAGACACACCCAAGACTAGTTAGAGACACACATAGAACTAGTTAGAGACACACACAGGACTAGTTAGAGACACACCCAGGACTAGTTAGAGACCCATCCAGGCCTAGTTAGAGACACACCCAAGACTAGTTAGAGACCCACCCAGGCCTAGTTAGAGACATACCCAGGACTAGTTAGAGACCCACTCAGGCCTAGTTAGAGACACACCCAGGACTAGTTAGAGAACCACCCAGGCTTAGTTAGAGACATACCCAGGACTAGTTAGAGACCCAACGAGGCCTAGTTAGAGACACACCCAAGACTAGTTAGAGACCCACCCAAGACTAGTTAGAGACCCACCCAGGCCTAGTTAGAGACACACCCAAGACTAGTTAGAGACCCACCCAGGACTAGTTAGAGACCCACCCAGGCCTAGTTAGAGACATACCCAGGACTAGTTAGAGACCCACCCAGGCCTAGTTAGAGACACACCCAAGACTAGTTAAAGATCCACCCAGGCCAAGTTAGAGACCCACCCAGGCCTAGTTAGAGACCCACCCAGGACTAGTTAGAGACACACATAGAACTAGTTAGAGACACACACAGGACTAGTTAGAGACACACCCAGGACTAGTTAGAGACCCATCCAGGCCTAGTTAGAGACACACCCAAGACTAGTTAGAGACCCACCCAGGCCTAGTTAGAGACATACCCAGGACTAGTTAGAGACCCACTCAGGCCTAGTTAGAGACATTCCCAGGAATAGTTAGAGACCCAACCAGGCCTAGTTAGAGACACACCCAAGACTAGTTAGAGACCCACCCAAGACTAGTTAGAGACCCACCCAGGCCTAGTTAGAGACACACCCAAGACTAGTTAGAGACCCACCCAGGACTAGTTAGAGACCCACCCAGGCCTAGTTAGAGACATACCCAGGACTAGTTAGAGACCCACGCAGGCCTAGTTAGAGACACACCCAAGACTAGTTAAAGATCCACCCAGGCCAAGTTAGAGACCCACCCAGGACTAGTTAGAGACCCATCCAGGACTAGTTAGAGACACACCCAGGACTAGTTAGAGACACACACAGGACTGGTTAGAGACACACCCAGGACTAGTTAGAGAACCACCCAGGACTAGTTAGAGACCCACCCAGGACTAGTTAGAGAACCACCCAGGCAAGGTTAGAGACACACCCAGGATTAGTCAGAGACACACCCATGACTAGTTAGAGACCCACCCAGGACTAGTTAGAGACACACCCAGGACTAGTTAGAGACACACCCAATACTAGTTAGAAATCCACCCAGGCCTAGTTAGAGACACACCCAAGACTAGTTAGAGACCCACCCAGGACTAGTTAGAGACCCATCCATGACTAGTTAGAGACACACCCAGGACTAGTTAGAGACACACCCAATACTAGTTAGAGATCCACCCAGGCCTAGTTAGAGACACACCCAAGACTAGTTAGAGACCCACCCAGGACTAGTTAGAGACCCACCCAGGACTAGTTAGAGACCCATCCATGACTAGTTAGAGACACACCCAGGACTAGTTAGAGACACACCCAGGACTAGTTAGAGACACACCCAATACTAGTTAGAGATCCACCCAGGCCTAGTTAGAGACACACCCAAGACTAGTTAGAGACCCACCCAGGCCTAGTTAGAGACACACCCAAGACTAGTTAGAGACACACATAGAACTAGTTAGAGACACACACAGGACTAGTTAGAGACACACCCAGGACTAGTTAGAGACCCATCCAGGCCTAGTTAGAGACACACCTAAGACTAGTTAGAGACCCACCCAGGCCTAGTTAGAGACATACCCAGGACTAGTTAGAGACCCACTCAGGCCTAGTTAGAGACACACCCAGGACTAGTTAGAGACCCACCCAGGCCTAGTTAGAGACATACCCAGGACTAGTTAGAGACCCACTCAGGCCTAGTTAGAGACACACCCAGGACTAGTTAGAGACCCACCCAGGCTTAGTTAGAGACATACCCAGGACTAGTTAGAGACCCAACCAGGCCTAGTTAGAGACACACCCAAGACTAGTTAGAGACCCACCCAAGACTAGTTAGAGACCCACCCAGGCCTAGTTAGAGACACACCCAAGACTAGTTAGAGACCCACCCAGGACTAGTTAGAGACCCACCCAGGCCTAGTTAGAGACATACCCAGGACTAGTTAGAGACCCACGCAGGCCTAGTTAGAGACACACCCAAGACTAGTTAAAGATCCACCCAGGCCAAGTTAGAGACCCACCCAGGACTAGTTAGAGACCCATCCAGGACTAGTTAGAGACACACCCAGGACTAGTTAGAGACACACACAGGACTGGTTAGAGACACACCCAGGACTAGTTAGAGAACCACCCAGGACTAGTTAGAGACCCACCCAGGACTAGTTAGAGAACCACCCAGGCAAGGTTAGAGACACACCCAGGATTAGTCAGAGACACACCCATGACTAGTTAGAGACCCACCCAGGACTAGTTAGAGACACACCCAGGACTAGTTAGAGACACACCCAATACTAGTTAGAGATCCACCCAGGCCTAGTTAGAGACACACCCAAGACTAGTTAGAGACCCACCCAGGACTAGTTAGAGACCCATCCATGACTAGTTAGAGACACACCCAGGACTAGTTAGAGACACACCCAGGACTAGTTAGAGACACACCCAATACTAGTTAGAGATCCACCCAGGCCTAGTTAGAGACACACCCAGGACTAGTTAGAGACCCACCCAGGCTTAGTTAGAGACATACCCAGGACTAGTTAGAGACCCAACGAGGCCTAGTTAGAGACACACCCAAGACTAGTTAGAGACCCACCCAAGACTAGTTAGAGACCCACCCAGGCCTAGTTAGAGACACACCCAAGACTAGTTAGAGACCCACCCAGGACTAGTTAGAGACCCACCCAGGCCTAGTTAGAGACATACCCAGGACTAGTTAGAGACCCACCCAGGCCTAGTTAGAGACACACCCAAGACTAGTTAAAGATCCACCCAGGCCAAGTTAGAGACCCACCCAGGCCTAGTTAGAGACCCACCCAGGACTAGTTAGAGACACACATAGAACTAGTTAGAGACACACACAGGACTAGTTAGAGACACACCCAGGACTAGTTAGAGACCCATCCAGGCCTAGTTAGAGACACACCCAAGACTAGTTAGAGACCCACCCAGGCCTAGTTAGAGACACACCCAGGACTAGTTAGAGACCCACTCAGGCCTAGTTAGAGACACACCCAGGACTAGTTAGAGACCCACCCAGGCTTAGTTAGAGACATTCCCAGGACTAGTTAGAGACCCAACCAGGCCTAGTTAGAGACACACCCAAGACTAGTTAGAGACCCACCCAAGACTAGTTAGAGACCCACCCAGGCCTAGTTAGAGACACACCCAAGACTAGTTAGAGACCCACCCAGGACTAGTTAGAGACCCACCCAGGCCTAGTTAGAGACATACCCAGGACTAGTTAGAGACCCACGCAGGCCTAGTTAGAGACACACCCAAGACTAGTTAAAGATCCACCCAGGCCAAGTTAGAGACCCACCCAGGACTAGTTAGAGACCCATCCAGGACTAGTTAGAGACACACCCAGGACTAGTTAGAGACACACACAGGACTGGTTAGAGACACACCCAGGACTAGTTAGAGAACCACCCAGGACTAGCTAGAGACCCACCCAGGACTAGTTAGAGAACCACCCAGGCAAGGTTAGAGACACACCCAGGATTAGTCAGAGACACACCCATGACTAGTTAGAGACCCACCCAGGACTAGTTAGAGACACACCCAGGACTAGTTAGAGACACACCCAATACTAGTTAGAGATCCACCCAGGCCTAGTTAGAGACACACCCAAGACTAGTTAGAGACCCACCCAGGACTAGTTAGAGACCCATCCATGACTAGTTAGAGACATACCCAGGACTAGTTAGAGACACACCCAATACTAGTTAGAGATCCACCCAGGCCTAGTTAGAGACACACCCAAGACTAGTTAGAGACCCACCCAGGACTAGTTAGAGACCCATACATGACTAGTTAGAGACACACCCAGGACTAGTTAGAGACACACCCAGGACTAGTTAGAGACACACCCAATACTAGTTAGAGATCCACCCAGGCCTAGTTAGAGACACACCCAAGACTAGTTAGAGACCCACCCAGGACTAGTTAGAGACTCATCCATGACTAGTTAGAGACACACCCAGGACTAGTTAGAGACACACATAGGACTAGTTAGAGACCCACCCAGGCCTAGTTAGAGACACACCCAAGACTAGTTAGAGACACACATAGAACTAGTTAGAGACACACACAGGACTAGTTAGAGACACACCCAGGACTAGTTAGAGACCCACCCAGGCCTAGTTAGAGACATACCCAGGACTAGTTAGACCCCACTCAGGCCTAGTTAGAGACACACCCAGGACTAGTTAGAGACCCACCCAGGCTTAGTTAGAGACATTCCCAGGACTAGTTAGAGACCCAACCAGGCCTAGTTAGAGACACACCCAAGACTAGTTAGAGACCCACCCAAGACTAGTTAGAGACCCACCCAGGCCTAGTTAGAGACACACCCAAGACTAGTTAGAGACCCACCCAGGACTAGTTAGAGACCCACCCAGGCCTAGTTAGAGACATACCCAGGACTAGTTAGAGACCCACGCAGGCCTAGTTAGAGACACACCCAAGACTAGTTAAAGATCCACCCAGGCCAAGTTAGAGACCCACCCAGGACTAGTTAGAGACCCATCCAGGACTAGTTAGAGACACACCCAGGACTAGTTAGAGACACACACAGGACTGGTTAGAGACACACCCAGGACTAGTTAGAGAACCACCCAGGACTAGCTAGAGACCCACCCAGGACTAGTTAGAGAACCACCCAGGCAAGGTTAGAGACACACCCAGGATTAGTCAGAGACACACCCATGACTAGTTAGAGACCCACCCAGGACTAGTTAGAGACACACCCAGGACTAGTTAGAGACACACCCAATACTAGTTAGAGATCCACCCAGGCCTAGTTAGAGACACACCCAAGACTAGTTAGAGACCCACCCAGGACTAGTTAGAGACCCATCCATGACTAGTTATGGAGACACACCCAGGACTAGTTAGAGACACACCCAATACTAGTTAGAGACACAACCAGGACTAGTTAGAGAACCACCCAGGCCTAGTTAGAGACACACCCAGGACTAGTTAGAGACCCACCCAAGACTAGTTAGAGACCCACCCAGGACTAGTTAGAGACCCATACATGACTAGTTAGAGACACACCCAGGACTAGTTAGAGACACACCCAGGACTAGTTAGAGACACACCCAATACTAGTTAGAGATCCACCCAGGCCTAGTTAGAGACACACCCAAGACTAGTTAGAGACCCACCCAGGACTAGTTAGAGACTCATCCATGACTAGTTAGAGACACACCCAGGACTAGTTAGAGACACACATAGGACTAGTTAGAGACCCACCCAGGCCTAGTTAGAGACACACCCAAGACTAGTTAGAGACACACATAGAACTAGTTAGAGACACAAACAGGACTAGTTAGAGACACACCCAGGACTAGTTAGAGACCCATCCAGGCCTAGTTAGAGACACACCCAAGACTAGTTAGAGACCCACCCAGGCCTAGTTAGAGACATACCCAGGACTAGTTAGAGAACCACTCAGGCCTAGTTAGAGACACACCCAGGACTAGTTAGAGACCCACCCAGGCCTAGTTAGAGACATACCCAGGACTAGTTAGAGACCCACTCAGGCCTAGTTAGAGACACACCCAGGACTAGTTAGAGACCCACCCAGGCTTAGTTAGAGACATACCCAGGACTAGTTAGAGACCCAACCAGGCCTAGTTAGAGACACACCCAAGACTAGTTAGAGACCCACCCAAGACTAGTTAGAGACCCACCCAGGCCTAGTTAGAGACACACCCAAGACTAGTTAGAGACCCACCCAGGACTAGTTAGAGACCCACCCAGGCCTAGTTAGAGACATACCCAGGACTAGTTAGAGACCCACGCAGGCCTAGTTAGAGACACACCCAAGACTAGTTAAAGATCCACCCAGGCCAAGTTAGAGACCCACCCAGGACTAGTTAGAGACCCATCCAGGACTAGTTAGAGACACACCCAGGACTAGTTAGAGACACACACAGGACTGGTTAGAGACACACCCAGGACTAGTTAGAGAACCACCCAGGACTAGTTAGAGACCCACCCAGGACTAGTTAGAGAACCACCCAGGCAAGGTTAGAGACACACCCAGGATTAGTCAGAGACACACCCATGACTAGTTAGAGACCCACCCAGGACTAGTTAGAGACACACCCAGGACTAGTTAGAGACACACCCAATACTAGTTAGAGATCCACCCAGGCCTAGTTAGAGACACACCCAAGACTAGTTAGAGACCCACCCAGGACTAGTTAGAGACCCATCCATGACTAGTTAGAGACACACCCAGGACTAGTTAGAGACACACCCAGGACTAGTTAGAGACACACCCAATACTAGTTAGAGATCCACCCAGGCCTAGTTAGAGACACACCCAAGACTAGTTAGAGACCCACCCAGGACTAGTTAGAGACTCATCCATGACTAGTTAGAGACACACCCAGGACTAGTTAGAG
This sequence comes from Salvelinus fontinalis, assembly GCF_029448725.1. NCBI lineage: Eukaryota > Metazoa > Chordata > Actinopteri > Salmoniformes > Salmonidae > Salvelinus > Salvelinus fontinalis. Next base: position 42,244,481 of record NC_074685.1, read on the forward strand.
AACCACCCAGGCCTAGTTAGAGACACACCCAGGATTAGTCAGAGACACACCCAAGACTAGTTAGAGACCCACCCAGGACTAGTTAGAGACCCATCCATGACTAGTTAGAGACACACCCAGGACTAGTTAGAGACACACCCAGGACTAGTTAGAGACACACCCAATACTAGTTAGAGATCCACCCATGACTAGTTAGAGACACACCCAAGACTAGTTAGAGACCCACCCAGGACTAGTTAGAGACTCATCCATGACTAGTTAGAGACACACCCAGGACTAGTTAGAGACACACATAGGACTAGTTAGAGACCCACCCAGGCCTAGTTAGAGACACACCCAAGACTAGTTAGAGACACACATAGAACTAGTTAGAGACACACACAGGACTAGTTAGAGACACACCCAGGACTAGTTAGAGACCCACCCAGGCTTAGTTAGAGACATACCCAGGACTAGTTAGAGACCCAACCAGGCCTAGTTAGAGACACACCCAAGACTAGTTAGAGACCCACCCAAGACTAGTTAGAGACCCACCCAGGCCTAGTTAGAGACACACCCAAGACTAGTTAGAGACCCACCCAGGACTAGTTAGAGACCCACCCAGGCCTAGTTAGACACATACCCAGGACTAGTTAGAGACCCACCCAGGCCTAGTTAGAGACACACCCAAGACTAGTTAAAGATCCACCCAGGCCAAGTTAGAGACCCACCCAGGCCTAGTTAGAGACCCACCCAGGACTAGTTAGAGACACACATAGAACTAGTTAGAGACACACACAGGACTAGTTAGAGACACACCCAGGACTAGTTAGAGACCCATCCAGGCCTAGTTAGAGACACACCCAAGACTAGTTAGAGACCCACCCAGGCCTAGTTAGAGACATACCCAGGACAAGTTAGAGACCCACTCAGGCCTAGTTAGAGACACACCCAGGACTAGTTAGAGACCCACCCAGGCTTAGTTAGAGACATACCCAGGACTAGTTAGAGACCCAACCAGGCCTAGTTAGAGACACACCCAAGACTAGTTAGAGACCCACCGAAGACTAGTTAGAGACCCACCCAGGCCTAGAAAGAGACACACCCAAGACTAGTTAGAGACCCACCCAGGACTAGTTAGAGACCCACCCAGGCCTAGTTAGAGACATACCCAGGACTAGTTAGAGACCCACCCAGGCCTAGTTAGAGACACACCCAAGACTAGTTAAAGATCCACCCAGGCCAAGTTAGAGACCCACCCAGGACTAGTTAGAGACCCATCCAGGACTAGTTAGAGACACACCCAGGACTAGTTAGAGACACACACAGGACTGGTTAGAGACACACCCAGGACTAGTTAGAGAACCACCCAGGACTAGTTAGAGACCCACCCAGGACTAGTTAGAGAACCACCCAGGCCTAGTTAGAGACACACCCAGGATTAGTCAGAGACACACCCATGACTAGTTAGAGACCCACCCAGGACTAGTTAGAGACACACCCAGGACTAGTTAGAGACACACCCAATACTAGTTAGAGATCCACCCAGGCCTAGTTAGAGACACACCCAAGACTAGTTAGAGACCCACCCAGGACTAGTTAGAGACCCATCCATGACTAGTTAGAGACACACCCAGGACTAGTTAGAGACACACCCAGGACTAGTTAGAGACACACCTAATACTAGTTAGAGATCCACCCAGGCCTAGTTAGAGACACACCCAAGACTAGTTAGAGACCCACCCAGGACTAGTTAGAGACACATCCATGACTAGTTAGAGACACACCCAGGACTAGTTAGAGAACCACCCAGGCCTAGTTAGAGACACACCCAGGATTAGTCAGAGACACACCCATGACTAGTTAGAGACCCACCCAGGACTAGTTAGAGACACACCCAGGACTAGTTAGAGACACACCCAATACTAGTTAGAGATCCACCCAGGCCTAGTTAGAGACACACCCAAGACTAGTTAGAGACCCACCCAGGACTAGTTAGAGACTCATCCATGACTAGTTAGAGACACACCCAGGACTTGTTAGAGACACACATAGGACTAGTTAGAGACCCACCCAGGCCTAGTTAGAGACACACCCAAGACTAGTTAGAGACCCACCCAGGACTAGTTAGAGACCCACCAATGACTAGTTAGAGACCCACCCAGGACTAGTTAGAGACACACACATGACTAGTTAGAGACACACACAGGACTAGTTAGAGACACACCCAGGACTAGTTAGAGACAGAGACCCATCCAGGCCTAGTTAGAGACACACCCAGGACTAGTTAGAGACCCACCCAGGCCTAGTTAGAGACATACCCAGGACTAGATAGAGAACCACCCAGGACTAGTTAGAGACACACCCAGGCCTATTTAGAGACAGAGACCCACCCAGGCCTAGTTAGAGACACACCCAGGACTAGTTAGAGACACACCCAGGACTAGTTAGAGATCCACCCAGGCCTAGTTAGAGACACACACAGGACTAGTTAGAGACACACCCAATACTAGTTAGAGATCCACCCAGGCCTGGTTAGAGACACACCCAAGACTAGTTAGAGACCCACCCAGGACTAGTTAGAGACTCATCCATGACTAGTTAGAGACACACCCAGGACTAGTTAGAGACACACATAGGACTAGTTAGAGACCCACCCAGGCCTAGTTAGAGACACACCCAAGACTAGTTAGAGACACACATAGAACTAGTTAGAGACACACACAGGACTAGTTAGAGACACACCCAGGACTAGTTAGAGACCCATCCAGGCCTAGTTAGAGACACACCCAAGACTAGTTAGAGACCCACCCAGGCCTAGTTAGAGACATACCCAGGACTAGTTAGAGACCCACTCAGGCCTAGTTAGAGACACACCCAGGACTAGTTAGAGACCCACCCAGGCTTAGTTAGAGACATACCCAGGACTAGTTAGAGACCCAACCAGGCCTAGTTAGAGACACACCCAAGACTAGTTAGAGACCCACCCAAGACTAGTTAGAGACCCACCCAGGCCTAGTTAGAGACACACCCAAGACTAGTTAGAGACCCACCCAGGACTAGTTAGAGACCCACCCAGGCCTAGTTAGAGACATACCCAGGACTAGTTAGAGACCCACCCAGGCCTAGTTAGAGACACACCCAAGACTAGTTAAAGATCCACCCAGGCCAAGTTAGAGACCCACCCAGGCCTAGTTAGAGACCCACCCAGGACTAGTTAGAGACACACATAGAACTAGTTAGAGACACACACAGGACTAGTTAGAGACACACCCAGGACTAGTTAGAGACCCATCCAGGCCTAGTTAGAGACACACCCAAGACTAGTTAGAGACCCACCCAGGCCTAGTTAGAGACATACCCAGGACTAGTTAGAGACCCACTCAGGCCTAGTTAGAGACACACCCAGGACTAGTTAGAGACCCACCCAGGCTTAGTTAGAGACATACCCAGGACTAGTTAGAGACCCAACCAGGCCTAGTTAGAGACACACCCAAGACTAGTTAGAGACCCACCCAAGACTAGTTAGAGACCCACCCAGGCCTAGTTAGAGACACACCCAAGACTAGTTAGAGACCCACCCAGGACTAGTTAGAGACCCACCCAGGCCTAGTTAGAGACATACCCAGGACTAGTTAGAGACCCACCCAGGCCTAGTTAGAGACACACCCAAGACTAGTTAAAGATCCACCCAGGCCAAGTTAGAGACCCACCCAGGACTAGTTAGAGACCCATCCAGGACTAGTTAGAGACACACCCAGGACTAGTTAGAGACACACACAGGACTGGTTAGAGATACACCCAGGACTAGTTAGAGAACCACCCAGGACTAGTTAGAGACCCACCCAGGACTAGTTAGAGAACCACCCAGGCCTAGTTAGAGACACACCCAGGATTAGTCAGAGACACACCCATGACTAGTTAGAGACCCACCCAGGACTAGTTAGAGACACACCCAGGACTAGTTAGAGATCCACCCAGGCCTAGTTAGAGACACACCCAAGACTAGTTAGAGACCCACCCAGGACTAGTTAGAGACCCATCCATGACTAGTTAGAGACCCACCCAGGACTAGTTAGAGACCCACCAATGACTAGTTAGAGACATACCCAGGACTAGATAGAGACACACACATGACTAGTTAGAGACACACACAGGACTAGTTAGAGACACACCCAGGACTAGTTAGAGACAGAGACCCATCCAGGCCTAGTTAGAGACACACCCAGGACTAGTTAGAGACCCACCCAGGCCTAGTTAGAGACATACCCAGGACTAGATAGAGAACCACCCAGGCCTAGTTAGAGACACACCCAGGCCTATTTAGAGACAGAGACCCACCCAGGCCTAGTTAGAGACACACCCAGGACTAGTTAGAGACACACCCAGGCCTAGTTAGAGACACACCCAAGACTAGTTAGAGACCCACCCAGGACTAGTTAGAGACCCACCAATGACTAGTTAGAGACCCACCCAGGACTAGTTAGAGACACACACATGACTAGTTAGAGAAACACACAGGACTAGTTAGAGACACACCCAGGACTAGTTAGAGACAGAGACCCATCCAGGCCTAGTTAGAGACACACCCAGGACTAGTTAGAGACCCACCCAGGCCTAGTTAGAGACATACCCAGGACTAGATAGAGAACCACCCAGGACTAGTTAGAGACACACCCAGGCCTATTTAGAGACAGAGACCCACCCAGGCCTAGTTAGAGACACACCCAGGACTAGTTAGAGACACACCCAGGACTAGTTAGAGATCCACCCAGGCCTAGTTAGAGACACACACAGGACTAGTTAGAGACACACCCAAGACTAGTTAGAGATCCACCCAGGCATAGTTAGAGACACACCCAAGACTAGTTAGAGACCCATCCAGGACTAGTTAGAGACCCACCATGACTAGTTAGAGACCCATCCAGGACAAGTTAGAGACACACCCAGGCCTAGTTAGAGACACACCCAGGACTAGTTAGAGACACACCCAGGACTAGTTAGAGACACACCCATGACTAGTTAGAGACACACCCAGGACTAGCTCGAGACACACCCAATACTAGTTAGAGATCCACCCAGGCCTAGTTAGAGACCCACCCAAGACGAGTTAGAGACCCACCCATTACTAGTTAGAGACCCACCCAGGACTAGTTAGAGACACACATAGAACTAGTTAGAGACACACACAGGACTAGTTAGAGACACACCCAGGACTAGTTAGAGACAGAGACCCACCCAGGCCTAGTTAGAGACACACCCAAGACTAGTTAGAGACCCACCCAGGACTAGTTAGAGACCCACCCAGGCCTAGTTAGAGACATACCCAGGCCAAGTTAGAGACCCACCCAGGCCTAGTTAGAGACCCACCCAGGACTAGTTAGAGACACACATAGAACTAGTTAGAGACACACACAGGACTAGTTAGAGACACACCCAGGACTAGTTAGAGACCCATCCAGGCCTAGTTAGAGACACACCCAAGACTAGTTAGAGACCCACCCAGGCCTAGTTAGAGACATACCCAGGACTAGTTAGAGACCCACTCAGGCCTAGTTAGAGACACACCCAGGACTAGTTAGAGACCCACCCAGGCTTAGTTAGAGACATACCCAGGACTAGTTAGAGACCCAACCAGGCCTAGTTAGAGACACACCCAAGACTAGTTAGAGACCCACCCAAGACTAGTTAGAGACCCACCCAGGCCTAGTTAGAGACACACCCAAGACTAGTTAGAGACCCACCCAGGACTAGTTAGAGACCCACCCAGGCCTAGTTAGAGACATACCCAGGACTAGTTAGAGACCCACCCAGGCCTAGTTAGAGACACACCCAAGACTAGTTAAAGATCCACCCAGGCCAAGTTAGAGACCCACCCAGGACTAGTTAGAGACCCATCCAGGACTAGTTAGAGACACACCCAGGACTAGTTAGAGACACACACAGGACTGGTTAGAGATACACCCAGGACTAGTTAGAGAACCACCCAGGACTAGTTAGAGACCCACCCAGGACTAGTTAGAGAACCACCCAGGCCTAGTTAGAGACACACCCAGGATTAGTCAGAGACACACCCATGACTAGTTAGAGACCCACCCAGGACTAGTTAGAGACACACCCAGGACTAGTTAGAGATCCACCCAGGCCTAGTTAGAGACACACCCAAGACTAGTTAGAGACCCACCCAGGACTAGTTAGAGACCCATCCATGACTAGTTAGAGACCCACCCAGGACTAGTTAGAGACCCACCAATGACTAGTTAGAGACATACCCAGGACTAGTTAGAGACACACACATGACTAGTTAGAGACACACACAGGACTAGTTAGAGACACACCCAGGACTAGTTAGAGACAGAGACCCATCCAGGCCTAGTTAGAGACACACCCAGGACTAGTTAGAGACCCACCCAGGCCTAGTTAGAGACATACCCAGGACTAGATAGAGAACCACCCAGGCCTAGTTAGAGACACACCCAGGCCTATTTAGAGACAGAGACCCACCCAGGCCTAGTTAGAGACACACCCAGGACTAGTTAGAGACACACCCAGGCCTAGTTAGAGACACACCCAAGACTAGTTAGAGACCCACCCAGGACTAGTTAGAGACCCACCAATGACTAGTTAGAGACCCACCCAGGACTAGTTAGAGACACACACATGACTAGTTAGAGACACACACAGGACTAGTTAGAGACACACCCAGGACTAGTTAGAGACAGAGACCCATCCAGGCCTAGTTAGAGACACACCCAGGACTAGTTAGAGACCCACCCAGGCCTAGTTAGAGACATACCCAGGACTAGATAGAGAACCACCCAGGACTAGTTAGAGACACACCCAGTCCTATTTAGAGACAGAGACCCACCCAGGCCTAGTTAGAGACACACCCAGGACTAGTTAGAGACACACCCAGGACTAGTTAGAGATCCACCCAGGCCTAGTTAGAGACACACACAGGACTAGTTAGAGACACACCCAAGACTAGTTAGAGATCCACCCAGGCATAGTTAGAGACACACCCAAGACTAGTTAGAGACCCATCCAGGACTAGTTAGAGACCCACCATGACTAGTTAGAGACCCATCCAGGACAAGTTAGAGACACACCCAGGCCTAGTTAGAGACACACCCAGGACTAGTTAGAGACACACCCAGGACTAGTTAGAGACACACCCATGACTAGTTAGAGACACACCCAGGACTAGCTCGAGACACACCCAATACTAGTTAGAGATCCACCCAGGCCTAGTTAGAGACCCACCCAAGACGAGTTAGAGACCCACCCATTACTAGTTAGAGACCCACCCAGGACTAGTTAGAGACACACATAGAACTAGTTAGAGACACACACAGGACTAGTTAGAGACACACCCAGGACTAGTTAGAGACAGAGACCCACCCAGGCCTAGTTAGAGACACACCCAAGACTAGTTAGAGACCCACCCAGGACTAGTTAGAGACCCACCCAGGCCTAGTTAGAGACATACCCAGGACTAGTTAGAGACCCACCCAGGCCTAGTTAGAGACACACCCAAGACGAGTTAGAGACCCATCCAGGACTAGTTAGAGACCCACCAGGACTGGTTAGAGACCCACCCATGACTAGTTAGAGACCCACCCAGGACTAGTTAGAGACACACACAGGACTAGTTAGAGACACACACAGGACTAGTTAGAGACACACCCAGGACTAGTTAGAGACAGAGACCCATCCAGGCCTAGTTAGAGACACACCCAGGACTAGATAGAGACACACCCAGGACTAGTTAGAGACACACCCAGGACTAGTTAGAGACACACCCGGGACTAGTTAGAGACGCACCCAGGCCTAGTTAGAGTCACACCCAGGACTAGTTAGAGACCCACCCAGGCCTAGTTAGAGACACACCCAGGACTAGTTAGAGACACACCCAAGACTAGTTAGAGATCCACCCAGGCCTAGTTAGAGACACACCCAAGACTAGTTAGAGACCCACCCAGGACTAGTTAGAGACCCACCCAGGACTAGTTAGAGACACACACAGGACTAGTTAGAGACACACCCAGGACTAGTTAGAGACAGAGACCCATCCAGGCCTAGTTAGAGACACACCCAGGACTAGATAGAGACACACCCAGGACTAGTTAGAGACACACCCAGGACTAGTTAGAGACACACCCGGGACTAGTTAGAGACGCACCCAGGCCTAGTTAGAGACACACCCAGGACTAGTTAGAGACCCACCCAGGCCTAGTTAGAGACACACCCAGGACTAGTTAGAGACACACCCAAGACTAGTTAGAGATCCACCCAGGCCTAGTTAGAGACACACCCAAGACTAGTTAGAGACCCACCCAGGACTAGTTAGAGACCCACCCAGGACTAGTTAGAGACCCACCCAGGACTAGTTAGAGACCCACCCAGGACTAGTTAGAGACCCACCCAGGCCTAGTTATAGACACACCAAAGACTAGTTAGAGACACACCCGGGACTAGTTAGAGACCCACCCAGGACTAGTTATCCACCCATCCAGAACATTTCCGGACCTCCAAGAATTCCACGGCCCTCTAAAAGTTTGTGTGAAGACCCATGGCCCAAGAAAAATGTGAAAGTCATTTGGAGGCAGAAACAGAAAGGAGCTGTGAGAAAATTGTGTGAAAGATACTATCCAAAATAGACTCAAAGTGCCTCAAGCTGTTTTCATTATATTAATTTGATACATCTCCACACTTGAAATCAACTTCACAAATCAATCAAATACTCTTCCATTGCCTTTATTTGATAAATGCTTATAATTGAAACCATAAGGGGGATATAAGGGGAGTGTTTTATGAAGATAGCATCTTCACAGATGGAATATCCACAGATGGGGTCTGCTCCCACTCTTCGCCTTTTACCAACCACATTGTGCAGTGTCCCAATACAAATCTAGAGTAGCTTCCTTCCCTCATTTCTGCTCATCACTACTGTTCTAAAAGGACGTAAAATAAAGGACATTATTTAGAAGTATTGGGACAGAGCCCTTCCTTGTCTCCCTCTCTCTTAACGAGACCATTTTATACCCGAGAGGCTGACTAATTAGCTAACTCTGCTCGTTACCACCCCTCCACACAGATGTAGCATATGCAAATAACGCCTTTTCACTTTACAGCCATGGGGAGGAGGTGGGGTTGCAGCACATCCTGTGAAATGAAGACACACACATAAATGCATGCATGTCCACACACACACGCACGCACGCACGCACGCACGCACGCACGCACGCATGCACGCATGGACGCATGTACACTTGCATGCACACACAAACACATCTAACTGCCAACTGGTATGCTAAAACAGTTTTTGTATGCATGCATACCTACAGACACGGACAAAATATGCACCAAACAACTATGGGGTGTATTTCATGAGACAGACTGATATTTAGCCCTTGACCTGAGACCTATGACATTCACAACAGTAGGACAGAAATACCTTTGACCACTCTTTGACCGCACTGGGAAAAATCCCTTTTGTAGCGGTCCTAAAAAAGCTGATGCCTCAAAACTCAAATCTCACGGCCCAGTCACATCCTCTCTTTGGTCCACAATCTCCTTAGGACACACACACACACACACACACACACGCACACGCACACGCACACGCACACGCACACGCACACGCACACGCACACGCACACGCACACACACACACACACACACACACACACACACACACACACACACACACACACACAACACACACACACACACACACACACACACACACACACACACACACACACACACACACACACGCACACACACACACACACACACACACACACACACACACACACAAACACACACACACACACACACACACACACACACACACACACACACACACACACACACACACACACACAATCTCTGTACAACAGCCGCTGGACTTCCCCAGGATGCCTCTGTTTGCGCTCACGCTCCAGGGAGGGCAGCTCTGCTTGACCCGCTCGTCCTGTGGTGGACCGCCACCGCCACACCGGTCGTCCCCTCTGCTTTTGTCCTGCTGTGCCCGACCAGTTGCCGATTTCCTCCCCACGTAGATCCTGCAGCAAATAATATTTAAAGTTTGTGAGATAACAGTCCACCTGTAAATGTGTTGTAGGGCTGTCTGTTGTTGAATGTTTTGGGGTAAGTGTATGTATGACAACAAGTGTGTTATTTTAAGATGTTTCCTTATCTCGTCAGCTAGCCCTGGTTAGCTCCACTGCTAAAGTTCTGCAGAAGTACTTCCAGAACAACTGGATTTGCAATGTATTGTGGGATCAGTCGAAATGGACAATGAGTAACAAGGAGTGCATATCAAAACTGTGCATTGCAGTTAATGACCCCAAACAACAAAGACAAAACGCTTCCATGAGTAACCAAAAAAACTGATTCCATTTTCTGGGCAAGAGGAAAGGTCCTTCCTGAGACCTGCATAGGGTACTGGGTTAATTTAGGATGTCCTGTATGCACACTGCTATAGTAGACCTCTAGAGGGCGATAGTGCCGGACCTTACAATGGAGGGAACTTTCCACCACCACACAGGCACAATGGCCTCAGTCAGCCAGTCAGCCAGTCAGCCAGTCAGCCAGCCAGGGAGAAAGTGGGTGTATCTCAATAGTCTACAAACTCGGTTCCTGGGGCCCCCCCTGGGTGCACGTTTTGGTTCTTGTCCTAGCACTACACAGCTGATTCAAATAACCAACTCATCATCAAGCTTTGATTATTTTAATCAGCTGTGTAGTGCTAGGGTATAACCCCAAAATGTTCACCCAGGGGGGGTGGCACCAGGACCAAGTTAAGGAAACACTCAATCTAATGTATCTTCCTCTCCTTGTCTCCTTTCCTAAACTAATGTAAAAAAAATAAAAAAAATAAACTGTCTTGTTGACTGTCTTGTTGACCGCAAATACCTGGTATGGATCCACCACATTGCCTTCACATATTATGTTGTTATATTGGTGCAGATGAAAGAGAGAAGACAAGGAGAGAGAAGCCAGTTTAGACTATTGGGACGCACCCTTTGACTGTGTGAGTGGGTAAGAGAGGGAGCAGGATGGGAAAGAGAAAAGAAGGTGGGGGCCTTGGCTCCTCTCCTCTGGGCTTGATCAGCGTGGCTCAGTGGTAATCACACACGCGCTGATTAACAAGCTGCGCAAACACACCCAGCCTGATTGAGCTGCCCGGGTAAAGAAAATAACAGGCAATCTGCGAGGACGCCTGTGACACTAACCCCCCAAAGACCCCTCCACCACTATCACCCCATCCCATCCAGCCAGCCGTGGGCAGGCAACACCACATACAGATACAGACCATCCCATCCAGCCAGCCTTGGGCAGGCAACATCACATACAGATAGAGACAGACCATCCAGCCAGCCGTGGGCAGGCAACATCACATACAGATAGAGACAGACCATCCAGCCAGCCGTGGGCAGGCAACATCACATACAGATACAGACCATCCCATCCAGCCAGCCGTGGGCAGGCAACATCACATACAGATACAGACCATCCCATCCAGTCGTGGGCAGGCAACATCACATACAGATACAGACCATCCAGCCAGCCGTGGGCAGGCAACACCACATACAGATACAGACCATCCCAGCCAGCCGTGGGCAGGCAACACCACATACAGATACAGACCATCCCATCCAGCCAGCCGTGGGCAGGCAACACCACATACAGATACAGACCATCCAGCCAGCCAGTCGTGGGCAGGCAACACCACATACAGATACAGACCATCCCATCCAGCCAGCCTTGGGCAGGCAACATCACATACAGATAGAGACAGACCATCCAGCCAGCCGTGGGCAGGCAACACCACATACAGATACAGACCATCCCATCCAGCCAGCCTTGGGCAGGCAACATCACATACAGATAGAGACAGACCATCCAGCCAGCCGTGGGCAGGCAACATCACATACAGATACAGACCATCCCATCCAGTCGTGGGCAGGCAACACCACATACAGATACAGACCATCCCATCCAGCCAGCCGTGGGCAGGCAACACCACATACAGATACAGACCATCCAGCCAGCCAGCCGTGGGCAGGCAACACCACATACAGATACAGACCATCCAGCCAGCCAGTCGTGGGCAGGCAACACCACATACAGATACAGACCATCCAGCCAGCCAGCCGTGGGCAGGCAACACCACATACAGATACAGACCATCCCATCCAGCCAGCCGTGGGCAGGCAACACCACATACAGATACAGACCATCCAGCCAGCCGTGGGCAGGCAACACCACATACAGATACAGACCATCCAGCCAGCCAGTCGTGGGCAGGCAACATCACATACAGATACAGACCATCCCATCCAGCCGTGGGCAGGCAACACCACATACAGATACAGACAGACCATCCCATCCAGTCAGCCATGGGCAGGCAACATCACATACAGATACAGACAGACCATCCCATCCAGCCAGCCGTGGGCAGGCAACACCACATACAGATACAGACAGACCATCCCATCCAGCCATGGGCAGGCAACACCACATACAGATACAGACCAATCAATCAATCAATCAATTTTATTTTATATAGCCCTTCGTACATCAGATAATATCTCGAAGTGCTGTACAGAAACCCAGCCTAAAACCCCAAACAGCTAGAATGCAGGTGTAGAAGCACGGTGGCTAGGAAAAACTCCCTAGAAAGGCCAAAACCTAGGAAGAAACCTAGAGAGGAACCAGGCTATGAGGGGTGGCCAGTCCTCTTCTGGCTGTGCCGGGTGGAGATTATAACAGAACTATGCCAAGATGTTCAAAAATGTTCATAAGTGACAAGCATGACCATCCCATCCAGCCAGCCGTGGGCAGGCAACACCACATACAGATACAGACCATCCCATCCAGCCATGGGCAGGCAACACCACATACAGATACAGACCATCCAGCCAGCCAGTCGTGGGCAGGCAACATCACATACAGATACAGACAGACCATCCAGCCGTGGGCAGGCAACACCACATACAGATACAGACAGACCATCCAGCCAGCCAGCAGGCAACATCACATACAGATACAGACAGACCATCCCATCCAGTCAGCCGTGGGCAGGCAACACCACATACAGATACAGACAGACCATCCAGCCAGCCAGCAGGCAACACCACATACAGATACAGACAGACCATCCAGCCAGCCAGCAGGCAACATCACATACAGATACAGACAGACCATCCCATCCAGTCAGCCGTGGGCAGGCAACACCACATACAGATACAGACAGACCAGAAAGCAGAGGGCAACACAGACCCTCCTCTCTTTGGGACATCACTCGTCAGTGCATGCACAAGGCCTTCTGTCTGTGTCTCTCTCTCTCTCTTTACTCTCTCTTTTTCTTGCCAGGCCACGAAGCCATCGTCTCTCTAAACAGCTCAAGAGAGCATACATTACACACACACACACACACACACACACACACACACACACACACACACACACACACACACACACACACACACACACACACACACAGCGACCATCTCCTGTAGGATCCTTCTGCAGGTTGGGGAGAGCGTGCCGTTCTGCTTAGTCCTCAACTCACCGAGGTGGGGGGTCTTTATAATGAGAAGGCCGCTCTGTTTTCAATGGCAGAGGCCCAGGCCTATCATCAGCCCTATACCCACCTCTGTTTCTCTCCTTGTCTATCTTCCCCACTGTCTCTGTTTACCTCAGTCTCTCTGCCTCTCTCCTGTCTCTGTTTGTGCTTATGTCTCTCTGCCTCTGTCTTTGTCTCTTCTACCTCTCTCTGCCTCTCTCTCTGCCTCTCTCCCTGCCTCTCTCTCTGCCCCTCTCTCTGCCCCTCTCTCTGCCCCTCTCTCTCCTAATGTCTCTGTCTTTCCATCTATTCCTTTGTCTCTGTCTGCTTCTCTCGTCTCTGTAATGGTCTCTCTCTGGGTATCTGATAAGCCAGTTGGTTGCCACTACTCACAGTCACAAAGTAGATGACGTCTCCACACACGCACCAACCCTATGGTGGGCATGTGCGCAGAGAAAAAGCATGGATAGGGTTAAACTCAGCCCACCCCCTGCCTCCGAGCTGCAAATTAAACCAGATGGACTCATTTATAGCCAATTAGCTCCAGCTCTATAAGTGGAGCCTCACCTACGCAATTAAATAGCTTTATTGAAACCTCCCAGCAACTCTCCAACACAGCATTTCAATGTGAGAGCCCTCATCTGCCCCTAACCACAGATCTAGGATCAGATTACCAAACGCCCCAGTCCTAACCTTAACCAAGTGAGCTGGTGAAAAAAGTCTGACCCTGAATCTGTGCGGTTAGGGTACCTTCTATCTATACTCCCTCACACACAAGGAGAATACACACGCAACAAAACCACACACTCACTAGTATGCACACAGACACACTACATAAACACTACATAAACACTACTAGCACAGGAGGTAGGTGGCACCCTAATTGGGTAGAACGGTCTCGTGGTAATGGCTGGAGCCGAATTAGTGGAATGGTATCAAATATATCAAACACATGGCTTCCGTGTGTTTGATGTCATTCCATTTGCGTCGTTCCAGCCATTATTATGAGCCGTCCTCCCCACAGCAGCCTCCACTGACTACCAGAGCTGTCACACACATGCACACACACCTACCTGTGTCCATTTTTTTTGAGGTGCGCTCTCTCTCTCTCTCTCTCTCTCTCTCGCTCTCTCTCTCTCTCTCTCTAAGGGTTAAGGGTTTCAAATTTGGAGAAATTACACTCTCTAATTGTTTTATATTTTGGCATTTTGTCAGGAAATGCAGCTCTGTCTCAGGTTCTGCTGTTGTGCAGTGGTTACACAGCCTTTCCTCTACAGGGAGCCATGTTTTCCTGTGTCTACCCTTTTAATGGCAAGGCTGTGCTCACTGAGCATGTACTTTGTCAATGGTTTTATAAGGTTTTGATCAGTAACCATGGTCAAATAGTTTGCCATGGTGTACTGTCGATTTAGGGCCAGATAGCACTGCATTTTGCTTTGTGCTTCTGTTTCCCAATAAGCAATGTAGTTTTGTTTTGACTGCGTTGTAATTTGTTTTGTTCTGGTTGATTGGATATTCTGGTCCTGAGGCTTCAGTGTGTTAGTAGAACAGGTTTGTGAACTCAGCCCCAGGACCAGCTGGATGAGGGGACTCTTTTCTTTGCTCAGCTCTTGGCACTGCAGGGCTTGGTAATGATATGAGAGGGGGTCACTGTATTTTAGATGTTTCCAAAACTTAATTGCTCTTTTTTGAGTTTTTATTATTAGTGGATATTGGCCTAATTCTGCCCTGCATGCATTGTTTGTAGTTTTCCTCTGGACGTGTAGGAGAATCTTACAGAACTCTGCATTCAGGGTTTCAATGGGGTGGTTGTCCCATTTGGTGAAATCTTGTTTCGCAAGGGGACCCCACATCTCACTGCCATGAAGTGCAATTGGTTCAACGACACATTCAATTAGTTTTAGCCATATTTTATTAGGTATTTCAAATTGTATTTGTTTTTTAATGGCGTAGAATGCCCTGCATGCTTTCTCTCTCAGTTCATTCACTGCATCATTAAGGTGTCCAGTTGAGCTTATTTTTAAACCTAAGTAATTGTAGTGTGTGCAGTACTCTATATATTTTGTACCAATTGAGAACTTTGGTCTAATGCCCTGAGATCTGGATCTTCTCTGGAAAAGTATTATTTTAGTATTATTGGGGTTTACTGCCAGGGCCCAGGTCTGGCAGTACTGCTCTAGCAGGTCCAGGCTCTGTTGTAGGCCATGTGCTGTGGGTAACAGCAGGCATAGGTAATCTGTGAAGAGTAGGCATTTAACTTCTGAATTGTGGAGACTAACACAACACTAGGGGCTGAGGATTTTTCTAGAATTGTGGCCAATTTGTTTATGTAAATATTGAAGAGTGCAGTGCTCAGATTGCAACCCTGGCGAAGGCCCCGCCCCTGGTTAAAGAATTCCGATCTTTTCTTGCCAATTTTGATGCTGCACGTATTGCCAGTATACATTGATTTCATTCTGCCTAATGTTTTACCCCCTACACCACTTTCAATAACTTTGTAGAACAGTCCTGTATGTCAAATAGAATCAAATGATTTTTGGAAGTCGATAAAGCAAGCGTACATTTTGGTATTATTTTGGTGGACATGTTTATCTAGCAGGGTGTGTAGGGTGTAAATATGATCAGTTGTGCGATGTTTTGGTATAAATCCAATTTGGCTTTTACTCAAGACATTGTGCTTATTAAGGAAGTTTAGAACTCTTACATTTATATACTACAGAAAACCTTCCCCAGGTTACTGTTCACACAATTGCCTCTGTAATTGTTAGGGTCAAATTTTTCTCTGTTCTTAAAAATTGGGGTTATAAGTCCTTGATTCCAGATGTCAGGGAAATAACCTACACTCAGGATCAAATGAAACAGTTTTAATATAGCCAATTGAAATTTTGCACTAGTGAGTTTGAGCATCTCATTTAGGATGCCATCAGGTCCGCATGCTTTTTTAAATTTGAGAGCCTGAAGTTTGTTATAGAGCTCCTGGTCAGTAATTGGGGAGTCCAGTGGATTTTGATTGTCCTTTATAGCTTTTTCTAATCCATTCAACTTCTCATGAATGTTGCATTGTTCTGCGTTTGTGTCAATTTGAACAGTGTTGTAGAGTGTTTTAAAATGCGTTGTCCATAGGTCACCATTTTGTATCGCTAATTCCTCTGGTTTTGATTTGTTTCGTTTCTTCCAATTTTGTCAGAAGTTGTTTGTGGACTCCTCCATTAGTGCCAGCTTCTTGCTGTTGTACTGTACTTTTTTGGTTCTGAGTGTACGTTTATAGAGTTTTAAAGTCTCACAGTAATGAAGGCGTAAGCCACCATTATTTGGGTCTCTGTGCTTTTGGTTGGATAGTGTTCTAAGTTTTCTCCTTATAATTTTACAGTCTGCATCAAACCAGTTGTCATCTGTGGTCTTTTTGTTTTGTTTTTGACCCATTTCAGTTGTGCTTCTTTTGCCGTTTGCCTGAATATATAGTTGATGTTTTTTACTGCTAGATTGATGCCTTCTTTACTGTGAGTGAATGTGGTATCCAGAAAGTTATCTAAGAGTGTTTGGATATTTTGGTTCCAGGTTGCTTTCTGGTATTCTTCTGTGCTGCTTTGGGCCCATCTGTATGAATTTCTGATGTTGTACAGCTTACTGGGCTATGAATGTGTGATCGTTTCCATGTTTGTTCTTTTGAAGCACAATGTAATTTGGCTGTGATCAGACAAAGGTGTTAGTGGTTTGACAGTGAATGAGCTGAGTGAGAAAGGGTCAATGTCTGTAATCATATAGTCTACTGTGCTGTGGCCAAGAGGTGAGCAGTAGGTGAATCTCCCCAAAGAGTCCCCCCGTAACCTACCATTGACAAAGTACAGACCCAGGCTTCGACAGAGCTGCAACAGATCCCTTCCGTTTTTGTTGATGGTTCTGTCACTGTTGTTTCTATGGGGGAGATGAAGACAGTTAGAAACAGTATGGCCTGTAATAAAGCTGTCCCCTCGTGTGCTCGTTAGATCAGGTAGTGTTCCTGTGCGCGCATTTGTGTCCCCACAGATGAGCACATTTCCCTGGGCCTGGAAATGGCACGTCTCTTCCTCAAGGGTGGGGAAGATCTCCTCTGAGTAATATGGGGATTCTGAGGGGGGGATATTGATAAGAGAATTATGTTCTATTGCGCAAAGGAACACATATTTTTCTGTCAATACAAGTTATTTTTTCAGTTTTAACCAAATGTGATATTTACCAATTTTGAGAGGATCAATTAGGTTTTGTAGTTCGGATTTGTACCAAATGATCAGTCCTCCAGAGTCTCTGCCTCTATTGACAGAGCTTGTGTTTCTGTGATGGCACAATTACCTCTCTGTAGCCTGTGGGACAGTGAGTGACAATGTCAACCTTACACCATGTCTCCTGCAGAATGATGACGTCAACATCTTTAAGGTTTTTGTTCAACTCCAGTGCTAAACTCTTCAGTCCAAAGGTTTTATGAGTTTAGACCCTGAACGTTCCATGCTAACTGATAGTGATTTCATGTAGCAAAAAGAAAGAATAGCAGTCAGAAATACAGTAACTACTAACAACTAAGTTGTTAAGAGTGAGATAAACCGGATAATAGCAACAAAAAATATGTTTTACATATATATATATATATATATATTCCTATTCATTGAACAAGTAAACTGTTAGTACAATAGGTGTGTATGTGTGTGTGTGTGTGTGTGTGTGTGTGTGTGTGTGTGTGTGTGTGTGTGTGTGTGTGTGTGTGTGTGTGTGTGTGTGTGTGTGTGTGTGTGTGTGTGTGTGTGTGTGTTTAGTGCAGATGTATTGGAGGAGCTGTTTAATCTCACTCAATCCTACAGGGTTCTCCTGTCCTCTGACGACCTCTGCGTAGCTGCGCTGGTCCTGCTGTTGGGCCCTGTGGAGTGGAGGGGGGCCAGGTCTGGACCGTGGGGCTGCCTCTCTGGTCTGGTAGAGGTGTTGGTCTGGTGTGGGATAGTAGGCTGGGCCCGGTCCAGTCTGGCTAAGCCAATGGAAGTGGTGATGCTCTGGTGGTGGGTGGGGCCTGTGGGATGCGCTGGGTCTGGTGGGCCGTTGAAGGGGCCTGGGGCTCCTTGTTGGTGCAGTGGTCTGGTAGGGGTCTCTGGGTGGTCCTCTGTCCAATACGTCATGGGGTGTTTGTCTACCAAGTGCCACGTCCTTTAGAGACTTGGCAAACATCCCTACTGTCTGCTTCCTCAGGTGGGAGTGGTCGTGCAGATGCTCTGGGGTGATGGTTGGGTGGTGAGCAACGTGCACGTTCGTGAGTAGGCCACACCCTCTGGTGATGTCAGCGTTGACTTTTTGAATGGTACAGGGATGAAAGTCTTTGTGGGGCAGCAGAGTGGAGATGGTGATGTGGGAGTTGGGGAACCACTCAGAGGCCCTCTCTGCTACTCTGTTGAGCAGGCTGCCTACTCTCTCCTGCTCCTCTCGCAGGTTGTTGGTGCCGGTGTGAATAATAATGTGGTCTGGTGTGCCAAAGTCAGGCTGGGACAGGATGTGGAGTGCATCCTGCGTTTTTGGGCACCATATTTTGGACACCTTGTGGTGAGGGAATTTCCCATGTGAGTCAAAGAGGATGGTCACCTCAGTGGGTTTTACCAGAGTACTGGGTTTACGGTCTGTGGCTGGGGTACACAGGACCTGTGTACATGGAGGGGCGTGTGGGGGTGTGTCGGGGGGGGCAGAGAGATTCTCTCTGTAGTAGGTGTCCCCATGTGAGCCTCCTTGTTGACTGGGGGTGTGGGTAAAGGGTTGTCGGTATAGGGGCGGGGGGGGGGGGGGGGGGGGGGGGGGGGGGTCAGTGGGGTTGTTAAGGGTGGTGAGGGGCTGCAGCTTCTCTCTAGGAGTCTCTACAGTCTGTTCTCTGTGCTGCAGCACCCTCTTGATGACAGACATCTCTTTTGCCATCTCCTTTACCTACACCAGCTCTCTCCTCATGGTGGTCTTTACCTCCTCAAGCGCTGTGGTAAGGCTCTCTCTCAGCTCCTGGACAGAGTTCTCCAGCTGGGTCCTGCACTGGTTGATCTGGTCCTGTAGAAGCTCTGTGTCTGGGCTGGTGGTGGTGTAGCTGAGGGGCTGCTCCTTTAGCTCAGTAACCCATACCTCTAACAGAGCCAGCCTGTCTCTCAGCAGGCTGATGGTAGTGTGGTCTTGGCTCTGGTGGTTGTAGGCAGGCGGGAGAATAGACCTGTTGTGTGGGTGTAGGTCTGGGCCTGGGCTCCTGCTGTTGGGGTGCCAGAGGTGAGGGGAGAGGTCGGGGTACTGTCTTTTTTTGTTTTTCCTTAGGGTGGGGAAGTCCTGCACAAAAGAGCTGAGTGCAGCCTCACTGCCCTGGACCATGACAGTGCCGTTCCGGTACATGTTACCGTCAGAAACCTGTTTTCCTGGTCCTTCTCGCTGTGCTCAAAAATGTGTATTTGCCTTCCCTTGCAGATGTATTTCTTTGTCATATAGCTGAAATGCCTGGTTACAGCTGTATGCCAGGCAGTAGTGTGGTCTGTGTAAAATAACAGGTTTGTAACTGTTCTGTTGTGTGAGCAGTCGGCAGATAAAGTTTCCGGGTTCTCCCTCAGAATTCTGTGTTTAAAATTGATTCTTCCCTTCTCTGATTTGATTTCTGCTGGAAATTTTAAAAAAGCAGGGGAAAGTCTCTCAATCTCTGCTGCTGCTGCTGCTAGCGCTGCCTCAGTGGCCATGTTGCTATGGTTACCACCAGTAAACAGTTGGAGCTAGACGGTAAACTAGCTGACAGATTTGAATTTGGCTAGCTAGCACGATTAAGATTGGTCTTTTAACTCACTCTCTGTCAATCTTTTCTTCCTGTGTTGATCTTCACTTGTACAATTTGATTACCTATGCATTTTTTGCTCATTTAATTGTTTTAATCTCACTCTCAACAACCCAAAAGTTATAAATCAGGAGCTGTTCTTCTGCATGACTTCTCTCTCTCTCTGTCTCTCTCTCTCTCTACTGTGATTGTAATGTTATTGAGATACCCTGATTACTTTGGCCAAACTGGGAGACCGCCAACAGACAGAGATTAGGGATGTAATGAAGTCTGAGGCTGGTCAATCCTCTAAAGTGGTTTCCTATGCTCTGTGCTCTTCCTTACCCTTTACCTGATATGACTGAAGAGGCAGATGACATTTGTGTGCTCTGTGAAAACATTGCTAAAGAGTGTTGTATTGAATTCCAGGCACCCATAGAATAAAGACAAGGAAGCCAGTTTGTGGTCGAAAACACAGTTACGTTATAACCCAATATTCCCCTGGACCGGTAAGAGGTTAAAGAAACATAATCATGGACTGTATTCCAAAGGGACACCCTATTTCCCTACATAGCGCACTACTTTTGACCAGAGATCAATGGGCCCTGGTCAAATGTAGTGCACTACAGGGGATAGTGTACAATTTGGTGCAGCGGTCTAAAGCATTGCATCTCAGTGCTAGAGGCGTTACTATAGACCCTGGTTTGATTCCAGGCTGTATCTCAACCGGCCGTGATTGGGAGTCCCATAGGGCGGCGCACAATTGGCCCAGCATCGTCTGAGTTACGGTTTGGCCCGGCGTAGGCCGTCATTGTAAATAATAATTTGTTCTGAACTTACTTGCTTAGTTACATAAAGGTTAAATATTATTATATATATTTTTAAATGTAACCGACAAGAAACATTATGGGAACCAATAACAGCTAGCCGGGGCGAGAGACAGAGGGACGCATTTCAGCACATCTCACATCAACTTTACACCTGCGTTATTGAGCGGAGGAGAAATGGTATAAATCTGAGAACATGTTGTAAATCCTTCAGGGACGCTCATTTAGAAGTCCCTTGGGACGTGGCTAGGTGTGTGTGTGTGCTGGTGCAAGCGTGTGTGTGTGTCAGTGTGTGTGTGTCATAGAGAGAGAGAGAGAGAGAGAGAGAGAGAGAGAGAGAGAGAGAGAGAGAGAGAGAGAGAGAGAGAGAGAGAGAGAGAGAGAGGGAGAAAGACAGAGATAGATGGAGTGTGAATAAGGGGAAGTGAGAGACAGATGTGACCCTGAACATACAGGCTTAGGAAGGGGAAAGGGACAGAAAGAGAAAGAGAAAGGGTTATGGAGAGAGAGAGAGAGAGAGAGAGAGAGAGGGAGAGAGAGAGAGAGAGAGAAAAAGAGAGAGAGAGAGAAAAAGAGAGAGCATGATGCTGGAATGCTGCAGGAAATTTGGGGATTATGTGTGAAGTGAGCTGCAGGAGTGGGCCTAAGCGGCCTGACGTGTGTGTGGCCTCTGAGGACGTGTGTTTGTGTATGTGTGGTAGAGTCACTTAGCCATAGAATACCAGGCCAGACTTTTCATTTGGACGCTGTCAGCGGTCTGTAATGAGATGGCCATGAGGGTCAATATGTCTGTGTGTGTTTACGTGTGTGTGTGTGTGTTTACGTGTGTGTGTGTGTGTGTGTGTGTTTACGTGTGTGTGTGTGTGTGTGTGTGTGTGTGTGTGTGTGTGTGTGTGTGTGTGTGTGTGTGTGTGTGTGTGTGTGTGTGTGTTTGTGTGTTTGTGTGTGTGTGTGTGTGTGTGTGTGTGTGTGTTCAGCCCTGGACCCAGCCCACTCTACTAGATTGAGCTGGGTTTCGATGCACTGTTATGGTTTATTTTCCGCTGTCTCGTAATCAGAGCCACATGTTCACAGATTAAGATCCCTTTTGTTCTCTCTCCATAACACTCATTTAAGAAGGCTCACTGTCCCCCTTTCCCCAAAAAAACAACCTGTCCCAACCGACCTGTCCTTGACAAGGTTTGTGAAAGCACAGTAAAATATAAAGTTGTCCTGTTCTCAAAACTTTGAGAGATGGACAAAAACGGAGAGAAAAAAGGCAGATGGATAGAGGAGTAAACCGGGTGCATTCTAGCAAGCCTACTTTATTTCCTTTGC
Organism: Salvelinus fontinalis; assembly: GCF_029448725.1. NCBI lineage: Eukaryota > Metazoa > Chordata > Actinopteri > Salmoniformes > Salmonidae > Salvelinus > Salvelinus fontinalis. The sequence continues at coordinate 42,266,964 of NC_074685.1, forward strand.
CCTCTCTCTCGCCAGTAATCCCTCTCTCCATCACTTGTCTCTGTGATGGTCTGCTTGTCGCGGATCAAAAACAACGCTGGCGTCTTTCACGCATCACGTCGACGGAGAGGGGTGCAAAGTTGAAAGGTAGATTCAGGTATTCCCTGGTCCAGACCTCTTGTTACCAGTTGTTTTGAGAATCTCTTCCCATTGTCCATAGCGACCATTCATGAGGGTGGGAAACATGGGGGACGGATCATCACTCAAAATGATTGTTTGGACTTTTAAGATGAGGCTTCCGCTGGCAGCAATACAATCAGACATAACAAAATGGCAAGCGAAATGGCAATATTTCATTGTGTGCCTATTTCTGTTAAACATAGCATGACAATAAAGTTTGAGATGATTGATTGGCTTATTTCTCAATTCTGCCCGGCCTCTTCAATTGTGAGATCATGGCAAAAGAGTATCCCCAGAAACTTGACTCTTTCTAGCTGTTCTGATCTAACATACTTTGTGAAATAGTGCAGATAATGGTGACAATATACCGACATATCAGCATTCACCTAACCAACCACATACTGTAAACCATAAGAACAACACAGGAAAGATATTCACCCTTAACAAACTTTCAACTTCAGCAAGTGTTTGTGGTGACGTTGTCATCGGACATTGGGGCCAAGAGATTTCCATCCCTGTTGCATCATGTCCCGTAGACTGATAATGGCGGCTGGGGTTATTTTGGGTGCTCAGATTGCTGCTAATTGTCCCTGCAATGCTAATCAGTTCCGCCAACCCCAGCTGGAGCGGAAAGACGGAGCACTTTCCCTTTTACAGCGCATGAGATCGAGGGAAAAGAGGAGGAACGGTGAAGGGAGAGAGGAGTTGGCAGAGATGTCTGTCGACATAAATGTCTCGTAAATACACACAGGTATGGCTTAACTGGCTAACATGTACTTGGATTAGGCCCTGTCTACATTGGTCAGTCCTGAGCTCTACAAAGAATGTTTAAGGAAAAATACTATTATACAGCATAAAAGACAAATAATATACAGTATAAAAGACTAGTAATATACAGTATAAAATACTAGTAATATACTGTATAGAAGACTAATATATAGTGTAAAAGGATATGAGGATATATGAGGAGGGATGTAGATCACTTCAAATTATCTTTCAGAGCCAAACTGTTGATGATATTTCAGGAAAAGTGAGGGATTCTTTTATGTTTCAGTGCGTTTCAAATCGTCTCGCCTCCGGTGAGAAGGGGAAAATGAAAGGAGGTATACATTAGATGGAACTCTACTGGCGTTAATACCTTCCTGAGCCGCCATCTCATCTGTTCAACCAGCTGGGTTTTCCCCCAAGGCCTCCGCAGGTTTTGATGCTGGTGAGCAATTTCCTACAGATGAATATCACATTACATTAAATCAAATTGCATTACCTCACACTCAATGAAGTGGTTTATTTACCCAACAGACGGTCTTATCCCAGGGAAATTGGGGGGCTTTGAATCGTACAAGTTTCATCATTTTTACAGCTATATTCCATAGGAGTCAGTGTGGATCAAATGTCTTACTGAAGGCAACACATGCAAAGCAGTTAAGTCTGCAGTCCAGAAAAGTAATTATGCTACGACAGTGTTGACAGTGATGAGTTTTACACAATTTTGTAGTTTGTTAGTTCTAAGTTTGGACTCCAGGACTGTTGAGCTGGAGTTGTTGAGGTGGAAATACTTTTCTAAAACATGAAAATAAAGGAAGCCAAATAAATAAAGACCCCACTTCTGACACCATGTACAGTAATGATAAGGAGACGAGACACCATTTTGTTAGTTTAAGAAAGTATCTTTACAAAGATAAAAGTGGATATCTTGTACAGAGCATTATGGGTACTGTAGTAGTACATTATGTTACAGGGGTTATTTTCTGGCTGGCAAATTTACAGTTGGTGGTGAAGACCAGGGGCACAACTTTGGTTTTAGAAGTGGGGCGGACATAATTATTATACATTTTAGATTTTTTTGTATCCAGACGGATAAACACTCCAAACAGCCTACCGGATCGCTCGGAGGCGTCCACATGGTCCTAAAGCACACCATTGCCTCGTTTTGTATCACATTCCAATGATAAAACTGGGGGGGGACAAAAATGCAATTTCAGAATGTGTGTGGGGGGGGGACGATGACATGCTCCTGGTGAAAGCTGACAATTCTGGTTGTCATGGCAGACATCTGACAGTGAGCTGCTTTTCTTCAGAAATGTATTCTATATATCGTAGCTTTATCCAAAACATTTTGCACCTGGCTTTGAAAGTTATCAAAGCTGAAAGTTCATAATGCCTGTAGTAGCTGTAGCAAAACAAGGAAAGTCTAAATGAAAGTTACAGTCACTTATGGCCTATGGACTTCTTCCCTGGGTAAGAAAAAGATGGTGGAAAATCCTAACAATTTAGTGGGCTATCCATGGCTTTACGGATATCAGAAGCTGACATTGTGGAAAGAGAGAAGAGACTACTGTCTGTACCCATGCTGCAGAATTTTGATGAGAACAAGTCAGAACTTTAATGGTGAGCGCAATGGGGAACTATCCGGGATTAGGTTTAGCTGAGGAGCAATCAGAGGGATCTTAATGTATTGCTATTTACTCTGTCACTTTAGTGAATAGGCTCTTTGTGACATTTTGCTTGTTCAGCCAGACTCCAGTTCTGGTGCTGTGTCTCTCTGAAGTGTTCGGTGGCCAGACATGGATCCTGTCTGGGATTAGAGTACTGCTGACCAAATGGAGTCTGGCCAGATAAAGACACAGATAGTTGGCAAATGAAGGAGAGGGAGAGAGAGGGGACGACGACTGTTGGCCAGATATCCTGTTATCTCTCTCCTCTAGCTCTCTGTCTCTCTACTTTTAGACAGTTCAGTGGAACAGCTGTCTGAAGCAGCAGTAACCACAAAGCACTGAAGAGCAGGCAGAAGAAACTGCCCTCAAATGTTTTAAGAGAGATTGAGGGAGACATCGGCACCATAGACCTCAATTGAATTAAGTTGCAGATATAGGAAAACCACATTGTGAATGTTTATGTTGTGTACATGTCTTTCTGAGTCCATATCCAAGGAACAGCTTGTGGGTTGTGTGGTTTTAACGTGGGTGACACCTCCGATACAATGCAAACATTTGAAGCAAACTTTTCCTTTATCTGCAATTGATTGAATCTTTGTAGGTACATCTGTAGAGGTGAACCTTAAAGAGCTTTCAGATCAACTTATTCAACCCCTTAGCGGGTTACCTCATCCAGACAGAATTTGGAGTGGAGCGGCACGTGGCACGTAGACTTCAGGAGACAGCAGAGGGAGCACGCCACTATCCACATCAACGGGACCACAGTGGAAAAGGTGAAAAGCTTCAAGTTCCTCGGAGTACACATCACTGACAATCTGAAATGGTCCACCCGCACAGACAGTGTGGTGAAGAAGGTGCAACAGCACCTCTTCAACCTCAGGAGGCTGAAGAAATTTGGCTTGGCCCCTAAGACCCCCACACACTTTTACAGATGAACAATTAAAAGCATCCTGCCAGGCTGTATCACCGCCTGGTATGGCAACTACACCGCCCGCAACCCCAGGGCTCTCCAGAGGATGGTGCGGTCTGCTCAACACATCACTGGGGGCACACTGCCTGCCATCCAGGACACCTACAGCACCAAATGTCAAAGGAAGGCCAAAAAGATCAAGGACATCAAGGACATCAACCTGCCCAGGGACTGCGGTTGAAAATTAGCCGGCTGGCTAAAACCGGCACTTTTACTGAAAAGTTGATTAATGTGCACTGTCCCTGTAAAAATAAAATAAACTCAAACTCAAACCACCCGAGCCACGGCCTGTTCAACCCTCTGGCATCCAGAAGGCGAGGTCAGTACAGGTGCATCAAAGCTGGGACTGAGAGCCTGAAAAACAGCTTCTATCTCAAGGCCATCAGACTGTTAAATAGTCATCACTAACCGGCTACCACCCAGTTACTCAACCCTGCACCTGCTGCCCTGTGTACAAAGACATTCAATCACTGGTCACTTTAATAATGGAACACCAGTCACTTTAATAACATACTGCTTTACTAATTTCATATGTATATACTGTATTCTACTGTATTTTAGTCAATTCCATTCCGACATTGCTTATCCTAGTATTTATATGTTTCTTAATTCCATTGTTTTACTTTTGGATTTGTGTGAATTGTTGTGAATTGTTAGATACTACTGCACTGTTGGAGCTAAGAACACAAGCATTTCGCTACACCCGCAATAACATCTGCTAAATATGTGTATGTGAGCAATAAAATTTGATTTGATTTGATGTTCAATATCTCACTTAAGCCCCATTTCCACTGGCACTTAAAATTAGGTGTCACGTTCCTGACCTGTTTTTCCTTTCTCTTGTATTATTTTAGTTGGCCAGGGCGTGAGTTGGGGTGGGTTGTCAATGTGTTTGTTCTATGTTGGGATGTTTGTGTTCGGCCGGGTATGATTCTCAATCAGAGACAGCTGTCAATCGTTGTCCCTGATTGAGAATCATACTTAGGCAGCCTGTGATTCACGTGGTGGCTGTGGGTGGTTGTATCGCGTGTCTGTGTTAGCACCACACGGGACTGTTTGCGGTTTGTCACGTTTGTTGTTTTTATATGTTAAGTGTTCAGTCTGTTTTCATTAAATAATCATGGACACTAACCACTCTGCATATTGGTCTGATCCTTCTCGCCTCTCCTCCTCGTCCGAGGAGGAGGATTACGACAATCGTTACAGAACCACCCACCAATCTAGGACCAAGCGGAGTGGAGAAGGGAGGCGACAGCAGTGGGAAAAAACCCAGGACTCCTGGACTTGGGAGGAGATCCTGGACGGCAAAGGACCCTGGGCTCAGCCAGGGGAATATCACCGTCCCAAGGCGGAGCTGGAGGCAGCGAAGGCAGAGAGGCGCTGGTATGAGGAGGCAGCGCGGCGACGCGGTTGGAAGCCCGAGAGTCAGACCCAAAAATTTCTTGGGGGGGGCACACGAGGAGTGTGGCAAAGCCGGGTAGGATACCTGAGCCAACTCCCCGTGCTTACCGTGGAGTGAGAGGGAGTCGTACTGGTCAGACACCGTGTTATGCAGTAATGCGCACGGTGTCCCCAGTACGCGTGCTTAGCCCAGTGCGGGCTATTCCACCTCGCCGCACTGGTAGGGCTAAGTTGGGCATCGAGCCGGATGTCATGAAGCCGGCCCAACGCATCTGGCCTCCAGTGCGTCTCCTCGGGCCGGCATACATGGCACCAGCCTTACGAATGGTGTCCCCAGTTCGCCAGCATAGCCCAGTGCGGGCTATTCCACCTCACCGCACTGGCAGGGCTACGGGGACCATTCTACCTGGTAAGGTTGGGCAGGCTCGGTGCTCAAGAGCGCGTGTCCTCCTTCACGGTCCGGTATACCCGGTGCCACCTCCACGTACCAGTCCACCGGTGGCAGCCCCCCGCACCAGGCTGTCTCTCCGGGTTCTCTCTCCAGCTGCTCCCACCTGTCCAGCGCGGTCAGAGCCTTCCTCCTCTCCAGCGCAGCCAGTGTCTGAGCTGTCTGCCTGCACAGCACCGTCAGAGCTGTTCGTCTGTCCCGAGCGATCAGAGCTGTCCGTCTGTTATGAGCCGTCCAGCCAGGACCAGCCAGAGCCGTCCAGCCAGGACCAGCCAGAGCCGTCCAGCCAGGACCAGCCAGAGCCGTCCAGCCAGGACCAGCCAGAGCCGTCCAGCCAGGACCTGCCAGAGCCGTCCAGCCAGGACCTGCCAGAGCCGTCCAGCCAGGACCTGCCAGAGCCGTCCAGCCAGGACCTGCCAGAGACGTCCAGCCAGGACCTGCCAGAGCCGTCCAGCCAGGATCCGCCAGAGCCAGCCAGCCAGGATCCGCCAGAGCCAGCCAGCCAGGATCCGCCCCTCATTCCGGTGTGGCCCCTCATTCCGGTGTGGCCCCTCATTCCGGTGTGGCCCCTCATTCCGGTGTGGCCCCTCAGTCCGGTGCTGCCCCTCAGTCCGGTGCTGCCCCTCAGTCCGGTGCTGCCCCTCAGTCCGGTGATGCCCTTTGGGAGAGTGGGATTGACATGGAGGGTGGTCATTGGGAGGAGGCCAAGGAAGCGGGGTTTGACTATGGTGGGGTGGGGACCACGACCAGCGCCAGAGCCGCCCCCGTGGACAGACGCCCACCCAGACACTCCCCTAGACTTTATGCTGGTGCGCCCGGAGTTCGCACCTTAAGGGGGGGGTTATGTCACGTTCCTGACCTGTTTTTCCTTTCTCTTATATTATTTTAGTTGGTCAGGGCGTGAGTTGGGGTGGGTTGTCGATGTGTTTGTTCTATGTTGGGATGTTTGTGTTCGGCCGGGTATGATTCTCAATCAGAGACAGCTGTCAATTGTTGTCCCTGATTGAGAATCATACTTAGGCAGCCTGTGATTCACGTGGTGGCTGTGGGTGGTTGTATCGCGTGTCTGTGTTAGCACCACACGGGACTGTTTGCGGTTTGTCACGTTTGTTGTTTTTATATTTTAAGTGTTCAGTCTGTTTTCATTAAATAATCATGGACACTAACCACTCTGCATATTGGTCTGATCCTTCTCGCCTCTCCTCCTCGTCTGAGGAGGAGGATTTGACGATCGTTACATTAGGGCCAAATTCGATCTGGCTCGAGGGAAACCCGGGCCAGCGCAGCCCAGTTTCAAAACTGGTGCCAGCTCGATTAGAATTGGGGCTGGTGACGCTGTTACTATGCAACCACCAAACTGATCACTGCTGGATACTGGTACAACGTTTAGATCATCTGGGCTTGTTGCTGTTAGCTAGCACATGGACAAGCATTACTACATTAGTCTGACAAGACACGAATTACCACCATAGCTGGATCCTTCATTCATTTTTGCACTACACAATAAACTTTTATTAGAACAGTCAACATTCAAATGCTAGCTACCTAACGTTAGCTAGCAGTGTGGTGCCAGAAAAACAACTTCTTCCTCAACGTGAGTAAGACAAAGGAGCTGATCGTGGACTACAGGAAAGGAGGGCCGAACACGTCCCCAATTCACATCTACGGGGGCTGTAGTGGAGCGGGTCAAGAGCTTCAAGTTCATTTGTTTCCACATCAACAACAAACTATCATGGTTCAAAAACACCAAGACAGTCGTGAAGTGGGCACGACAACACCTTTTCCCCCTCAGGAGACTGAAAAGATTTGGCATGGGTCCCCAGATCCTCAAAAAGTTCTACAGCTGCACCATCGACAGCATCCTGACCGGTTGCCTCACCGGCTAGTATGGCAACAGCTCGGTGTACGACCATAAGGTACTACAGAAGGTAGTGCATACGGCCCTGTACATCACTGGGGCCAAGCTACCTGACATCCAGGACCTATTTTCTAGGCGGTGTCAGAAGAAGGCCAAAAAATTGTCAAAGACTCCCGTCAACCAAGTTATAGACTCTTCTTTCTGCTACCGCACAGCAAGCGGTACCGGAACGCCAAGTCTAGGTCCAAAAGGCTCCTTAACAGCTTCTACCCCCAAGCATAAGACTGCTGAACAATTAATAAAATGGCCACCCGGACAATTTACATTGACCTCCCCACTTTGTTTTTACACTGCTGCTACTCGCTGTTTATTATCTATGGATAGTCACTTTACCCCTACCTACATGTAAAAATTACCTTGACTAACCTGTACCCCCGCACATTGACTCGGTACCGGTACAGTTACCCCCTGTATATAGCCACATTATTGTTATTTTATTGTGTTACTTTTTATTTTATTTTTATTTAGTAAATATTTTTTAAACTCTATTTCTTGAACTGCATTGTTGGTTAAGGGCTTGTAAGTAAGCATTTCACGGTAAAGTCTACACCTGTTGTATTTGGCGCATGTGTCCATTACATATATATTTTTATTTGTAAACAGAGTTGAAACAAGTTACTTAGCTAGCTGGCCAGGTCGTATTGAAAGCTATCTAGCTAGCTACATCATATCAAACCTCTCATCTGGTTTGCTTGGTTAGCTAGCTAGCTAACAGCCAATCATGGCAAACAAGGTAGGAATTAAGCCAACGCTAACCGTTTAGCTAGCTAGCTAACGTCAGGAAGCTAAATACATGGCTCTGAGTCTGGCTGGCACTGGCAACCTGGGTCAACTTCAAAGTGACAATAGAAACGGGGGTTTAGTCTGAATATTGGGTTACATGAACATCATACAAGATAATCCCTGAGGAAGGTCAAAATATTGGTGTAATTTACATATTAACCATACACGTGGTGCAAAGATGTAGCTAACAACAAACATTTCTGATTTACATGAGTGGTTGATGAGAGCCTTCAACCTGCAGTGGCTGGCTGTACTGACTGTAGTACCAATGATAGGGTGGTGTGTTTGTGTGTGGATGGGGGCACGGTTTGAGTCAACAAATGACTATAACGCTATTCTCAGCGCTACCTCCTCATTAAAACATTCCCCAAACTGGCCACGTCTCCCCATAAAGTCCCCTTCCTTTATTTTTAGGTGTCTAATTAGGGCCCTTGGCTTGGATTCTGTGTGTCGACTTTAACGGGGCAATTAGTGATATTGTGTCTGGACTGCCTCCCTCCTGCTACAGGAGATTTGGGGAAAGGGGTGGAAGGGTGCGGGCAGGGGGGAGTGTGTGTGTGTGTGTGTGTGTGAGTGTGAGAGAGAGAGGGGTGGGTGGTGTAGGGTTGCGGGCGTGTTGGCACTGGCTCATGGAGGCTGGTGGTACAGGGCAACACAGACCCACCCAGTTTCTATGATTAGTCAGGATAAGAGGGATTCTAAGAATAAAACTGTTTCCATTACAACATTACAAAGTTGATGCAAACATGTATTTTGCAAGAGCTTAAGGGAATTAGTTTATTGTGAGCGAAATCAAACAGCACAGGTGTTCCATCTGAAATGGTGTTGGGGTGAAAAAGAGTTCCACTTGACTGTTAGAGCAAGGTGTTGTCATATTCATTTTCAGTCAATATTATTTTCTCAGTTGATCTCAACTTAAATATGAGCAAGATAAGCATTCTGTCATGTGATGTGGAGTACTCATAAGGGAATAATCCATCTCAATAGCCAAGTTTTTGCGTACAAGCTCTTACTACACTGTCTTTCAAAGGTTTGGCAAGTAAAGATAGTTGTTCCATACGGGGCATCGTTTGTAACATGCTACATTTTGTGAAAAAGGCATCACATAATCCAAAAGGTATGCTAACCATACGCAAATTTTAAAAATGATATAAAACCCTGTAATGCCTCCAGGGTTTGAGCAATTTATCAAGCCAGGCATGTACTGTAAACCACATTTTTGGGGTATTTGATATTTTTATTAGGATCCCCATTAGCTGTTGAAAAAACAGCAGCTACTCTTCTTGGGGTCCACACAAAACATGAAACATGACATAATAGAGAACTTTAATAGACAAGAACAGCTCAAGGACGAAAAAATGATAAAAAGGCACACGTAGCCTACATGTCAATAAACACACACACACTATCTAGGTCAAATAGGGGAGAGGAGTTGTGCCGTGAGGCGTTGCTTTATCTGCTTTTTGAAACCCGGTTTGCTATTCATTTGAGCAATATGAGATGGAACAGAGTTCCATGCAATAATGGCTCTATATAATACTGTATGCTTTTTTGAATTTGTTCTATTTGGGGACTGTGAAAAGACCCCTGGTGGCATGTCTGGTTGGGTAAGTGTGTGTGTCAGAGCTGTGTGTAAATTGACTATGCAAACAATTTGGGATAATTCAACACATTAATGTTTCTTATAAAAAGAAGAAGTGATGCAATCAGTCTCTCCTCCTCTTAGCCAAGAGAGACTGGCATGCATAGCCTTTATATGAGACCTCTGATTACAATGAAGGGCAAGACGTGTCGCTCTGTTCTGGGCCAGCTGCAGCTTAACTAGGTCTTTCCAGCACTCGACCGGACAATAATCAACATAAGACAAAAGTAGAGCCTGCAGGACTTTCTTTTTGAAGTGTGGTGTAACGTCAAGTAATTTAATCTCCTCAACTTGTTCAACAGCCCCACCATTCATTACCAGATTCAGCTGAGGTTTACAACTTGATTTGTACCAAAATATTTGCACCAAATACAATGCTCTTAGTTTTAGAGATGTTCAGGACCAGTTAATTACTGGCCACCAAAACAGACTGCAACTCCTTGTTAAGGGTTTCAGTGACTTAGCTGTGGTTGCTGATGCATATATGGTTGAATCATCAGCATACATGGACACATATGCTTTGTTTAATGCCAGTGGCAGGTCATTGGTAAAAATAGAAAAGAGTAGAGGGCCTAGAGAGCTGCCCTGCGGTACACCACACTTTACATGTTTGACATTAAAAAAGCTCCCATTAAAGAAAACCCTTTGAGTTCTATTAGATAGATAGTGTCTAACCCTGATCTGTTTCTCCTGTCTTTGTGATTGTCTCCACCCCCCTCCAAGTGTTGCCCATCTTCCCTATTATCCCCTGTGTATTTATACCTGTGTTCTCTGTTTGTCTGTTGCCAGTTTGTCTTGTTTGTCAACTCAACCAGAGTTTTTGTGTCTCAGCTCCTGCTTTCCCAGTCTCACTTTTTCTCACCCTCCTGGTTTTGACCATTGCCTGTCCTGACTCTGAGCTGCCTGCTTGACCACTCTGCCTGCCCTTGACCCTGAGTATGCCTGCCGACCTGTACCTTTGCCCCACCTCTGTATTATTGACCTCTGCCTACCCTGACCCTGAGCCTGCCTGCCGTCCAGTACCATTGCCCTACCTCTGATTTACTGACCCTGGCCTGCCTTGACCTGTCTATTGCCTGCCCCTGCTGGATTATTAAACCATTGTTAATTCGACGTTGTCTGCATCTGGGTCTTACCTTCATACCTGATAGTACGAACTGGCCATGACTGACCCAGCAGACCCGGGCCATCTGCGCAAAGCCATCTCTCCCAAGTAGCCTCCATTGGTAGGCACAAGGACTTGGCTTTAGCTCAGTATGCCCTCATTCTCGAGCTTCCTCCTCCTTACCCTCGGATTGCTCCAAGATACCCTACCTCATCACGCTGATGTCTGGGAGGGCTCTCACCTGGGCTACCGCCAAATGGGAACAACAACCGGTCATGTACGTGAGTCTGGAGGAGTTCGTGGGAGAGCTGAGGAAGGTTTTTGATGCCCCGTTCTCCAGGAGAGAAGCTGCCCGGAAGCTAATCTAGCTCTGGCAGGACGCCGACTATGCGGTGGATTTCCGCACGTTGGCAGCGGAGAGTGCGTGGAACCAGGAAGTACTGTTCGACATGTTCCTGCACAACGTCTCAGAGGAGGTTAAGGACGAGCTTTCTGGTCGGGAGTTACCCACAGATCTCGACTCCCTCATCGCTTTGACCATCCGCATCCATGGCCAATTGCTGGAACGGCGGATGGAGAGGAAATTTGATTCCACCTCGCCTCCAAGTCATCCTGGAAGTCACCGACGGTCCCGTTGCCGAGAGCACCCGAGGTTTCCCGAACTTCCTTGAGAGTCACTGAAGAGGGCCGAGGCACTGTTTCCTGAGCCTATGCAACTAGGCAGAGCTGGGCTGTCGCCAGCGGAACGGCAACACAGGATCCACACAAGAAGCTGTCTGTATTTGGGACTTTTGGTCATTTTGTGTTCTCTTGCCCGGTGAAAGACCAGGCTCAATGGTAGGAGCAAGTATTCTGGTGGGCCATATGGAAAAATGTTCTGCTTCCCTTACTCGCACCCCTTTCATGTCATTCTGCTGTGGGGAAACCAGTCCAAATCTCTCCGAGTCCTCATTGACTCTGGGGCCGATGAGAGATATTTGGATGCCACACTGGCTTCCGAGCTGAACATCCTCACTCAGCCCTTCTCCATTCCCATGGATGTTAGTCCATTGGACGGGCGCTCTATAGTCGGGTCATCCATAACACCACTCCCATCAACCTATGTGTGTCAGGGAATCACAGTGAGACAATTCAATTCCTGCTCATCATGTCCCCCCAGATTCCCGTGGTCTTGGGATTTTCCTGGCTCCAGCTACACAATCCCCTCATCAATTGGTCTACGGGTGCTATCATGGGCTGGAGTACATTCTGAAGATGACACAACCTGCCCTGGGATGTCTTCCTGGGGGCTTGGAAGTTGCTTCGGACCTCTTCACCATTCCCACGGAGTACCAGGACCTCCGGGAGATGTTCATCAAGTCCCGGGCCACTTCCCTTCTGCCGCATCGTCACTTGACTGGGGGATTGACCTCCTCTTTAGCACCACGCCTCCCCGGGGATGTCTGTGCTCTCTGTCGGGACCAGAGACCAAGGCTATGGAGACCTACATTGGGAGCCTACCACCTGGTGCTGATAAAAGAGGGGGATGAGTCGAAGATCGCCTTCAACACGGCCAGCGGCCACTACAAACATCTGGTCATGCCCTATGATCTCATCAACACCTCTGCCGTGTTCCAGGTATTCTCCGCGACATGTTGAACCGGTTTGTCTTCGTCTACATTGATGGCATCCTCGTCTTCTCCCGCTCCCCCCAAGAACACGTGTTCCACGTTCGACAGGTTCTCCAGCGACTTCTGGATAACCAGTTGTTTGTTAAGGCGGGAAAGTGCGAGTTCCGTCGCTCCACCATTCCCTTTTTTGGCTACATCATCTCTGCTGGGAGTGTCCATACAGATCCCAAGAAGGTGAGAGCGGTGGTGGATTGGCCTCAGCCTACGTCCAGGGTGCAGCTGCAATGCTTCCTGGGGTTCGCCAACTTTTATTGCCGCTTTATCCTGGGTTACAGCACCCTGGCCTCCCCCCTATCTCCTCTCACCTCTACCAAAGTTCTGTTCACGTGGTCCTCTGCCACTGACCGGGACCTAACACACAGCTTCACCACTGCTCCCATCCTGGTTCATCCTGACCCTTCCCGTCAGTTTGTAGTGGAGGCTGATGCTTTGGATGTCGGAGTGGGGGCTGTCCTGTCCCAACGTTCTGCCCTCGACCTTAAGCTGCATTCCTGCACCTTCTTCTCCCACCGCCTCAACGCCATGGAGAGGAACTACGATGTGGGGAATCAGGAGCTTTTCGCAGTGGAGATGGCATTGGAGGAATGGAGGCACTGGTTAGAAGGGGCAGAACATCCGTTCATTGTGTGGACCGACCACAAAAACCTGGAGTATCTCCGCACCGCAAAGCGCCTCAACTCCAGGCAAGCGAGATGGGCCCTGCTGTTTACTTGGTTAAACTTTTCCCTCTCCTACCGGCCAGGGTCCAAGAACGTCAAGCCGGGTGCCCTGTCTTGCCGCTATGACCCCACGGTTACCACCCCTGAGCACGAGAACATCCTTCCCACCTCGTGCATGGCGACGGCACTAAGCTGGGGTATAGGGAGACAGGTCCGGGAGGCGCAGCGGTCCCAGCCGAACCCTGGGGGGGGACCAAATAACCGGATGTTTGTGCCTAACGCTGTCCACTCTGCAGGCCTGGAGTGGGCCCATTCCTTCGGGCTTGCCTGTCACCTGGGCTCTCGTTAGATCCTGGCCTTCATGTGACAACGCTTTTGGTGGCCTACTATGGTTCCTGATGTTGCCACGTTTGTCGCCGCCTGCACAGTCTGCGCACAAATCAAGACTTCTCTGCAAGCTCCGGCTGGTCTTTTCCAACCACTGCCTGTCTCTCACCGTCCCTGGTCCCATATATCCCTGGATTTCGTCACGGTCTTCCCCCGTCTGAGGGCAACACTGCCATCCTGAATGTGGTCAACCGGTTTTCCAAAGCTGCCCACTTCATTCCTCTCCCCAAACTACCCTCGGCCAAGGAGACGGCCCAGAGTATGGTGTAGCACGTCTTCCGGATCCACGGATTCCCGGTGGACATGGTCTCCGACCGGGGTCCGCAGTTCTCGTCCCGGTTCTGGAAGGCATCTGTACGCTCATTGGGTCATTGGCCAGCCTGTCCTCCAGATTCCTCCTGCAGTTCAACGGCCAGTCGGAGCGACCAACCAGGACTTAGAGACGACTCTTCACTGCCTAGTCTCCACCAACCCTACCACCTGGAGTCAGCAACTGGTATGGGTTGAGTATGCCTGCAACACCCTTCCTTTCTCTGCCACGGGTCTCACGCCCTTCGAGTGTTCTTTGGGATATCAGCCTCCGCTCTTCCCCCGAGCAAGAGGTGGAAGTCAGCAATCCCTCTGCCCAGATGTTCATCCGCCACTGTCGCTGTACCTGGAAGAGAGCCCGGGCCACTCTGTTGAAGACCACTTTCAGGTATAGGCGATAAGCAGATTGCCACCGGACCTCTGCCCCACGCTATCGGCTCGGGCAGAGGGTATGGCTCTCCACCCGGGACCTGTCCCTCTGGGTAGAGACCCGTAAACTTTCCCCCCATTTCATCGGCCTGTTCCCCATCTCTAGAGTCATTAGCCCCACTGCTGTTCCTCTTTTGCTACCCCATACGCTCGATATTCACCCTACTTCCCATGTGTCTAGTATAAAGCCCGTGTCTCACAGCCCTTTGTCTTCTGTTTCCAGACCCACCCCTCCTCCCCGTGTCATCGATGGCCATCCGGCGTACACGGTGAGACTCCTCCTGAGTGTTCGACCACAGGGCAGGGTTTTCCAGTACCTGGTCGACTGGGAGGGTTATGGCCTGGAGAGAGGTGCTGGGTCCCCACTAGAGACATCCTGGACCCAACCCTCATTGCTGACTTCCACCGCCGGCATCCCGGTCAACCAAGCATGTGCCCAGGTAGGATACCAGGTGGCGCCCCTAGAGGGGGGGGGGGGGGGGGGGGGGGGGGGTACTGTCACACCCTGATCATTTTCACCTGTCTTTGTGATTGTCTCCACCCCCCTCCAGGTGTCGCCCATCTTCCCAATTATCCCCTGTGTATTTATACCTGTTTGTCTGTTGCCAGTTCATCTTGTTTGTTAACTCAACCAGAGTTTTTGTGTCTCAGCTCCTGCTTTTCCCAGTCTCTCTTTTTCTCGCCCTTCTGGTTTTGACCGTTGTCTGTCCTAACTCTGAGCTGCCTGCCTGACCACTCTGCCTGCCCCTGACCCTGAGCCTGCCTGCCGTCCGGTACTGTTGCCCCACCTCTGATTTACTGACCCCTGCCTGCCTCGACCTGTCTATTGCCTGCCGCTGTTGGATTATTAAACCATTGTTAATTCGACGTTGTCTGCATCTGGGTCTTACCTTCATACCCGATAAGATAGCTCTGAATTCACGATATGGCAAAAGTTGAAAAGCCATAACAAATACGTTTTTTCAACAACAGGTTATGGTCAATAATATCAAAGGTTGTACTTAAATCTAACAGTACAGCTCCCACAATCTTCTTCTTCTTAATTTATTTCAATCAATCATCAGTCATTTGTGTCAGTGCAGTACATGTTGAGTGCCCTTCTCGATAAGCATGCTGAAAGTCTGTTAATTTGTTTACAGAGAAATAGCGTTGTTTGGTCAAACACCGTTTTTTTCCAACAGCTGGCAGCAAGCTGATAGGTCTGCTGTTAGAACCAGTAAAGGCTGCTTTACCACTCTTGGGTAGCGGAATTACTTTGGCTTCCCTCCAGGCCTGAGGACAAAGACTTTCCTCTAGGCTCAGATTAAAGATAT
The DNA here is from genome assembly GCF_029448725.1 of Salvelinus fontinalis. Lineage (NCBI taxonomy): Eukaryota > Metazoa > Chordata > Actinopteri > Salmoniformes > Salmonidae > Salvelinus > Salvelinus fontinalis. The sequence goes on from NC_074685.1 coordinate 42,282,592, forward strand.
GACAGATAAGAGTGGCTATAGAGTCAGCTACCATCCTTAGTAGCTTTCCATCTAAGTTGTCAATGTCATTATTGATCGATAACAATATTGTTCCACCTCTCTCACACTAACTTCACAAAGTTCAAACTTGCAAGGCTTTTCTTTCTTTATTATTTTTTGTATGCATGAATACGATGGCTCACTATTCAAGATTGCCCACTTTTCAATGATGTAATCATTAAAATAATTGGCAACATCAAATGGTTTTGTGATTAATTTGATTCGATTACCATCTGATTAGATGAAATAATTTCATTTAAAGTACTCCAAAGTTTTTTTTCCGTCATTCTTTATATCATTGATCTTGGCTTCATAATACAGTTTCTTCTTCTTTTTGTTGAGTTTAGTCACATAATTTCTCAATTTGCAGTAAGTCAGCCGATCAGATGTGTAGCCAGACTTATTAGCCACTCCTTTTGCCCCATCTCTTTCTACCATACAGTTTTTCAATTCCTCATCAATCCATGAAGCCTTAACAGTTGTAACAGTCAGTTTCTTACCAGGTGCATGTTTATCAATAATTGGAAGAAGCAATTTCATAAATTCATCAAGTGCAGCATCTGGATGCTCCTTATTAATTACATCAGACCAACAAATATTTTTAACATCATCCTTATGAGAGTCACAGCTAAATCTTTTGTATGAACTCTTATACACTATTTTAGGCCCAGTTTTTGGAACTTTGGCTTTCCTGGATATAGCCATTAAATTGTGATCACTGCATCCAATGGGTACGGACACAGCTTGAGAACAAAGTTCTACAGTATTAGTAAAAATGTGATCAATACATGTGGATGATCTTATTTCTGTAGTGTTTGTAAACACCCTGGTAGATTGATTAATAATCTGAACCAGATTACAGGCACTGTTTACAGTGAGAAGCTTCCTCTTGAGTAGACAGCTGTAACGTAACTCTAAATCCTCCTCCTCCTCAGACGAGGAGAGGAGAGAGGGATCTGAAGACCAATGTGCAGCGAGGTATGATGACATGATTTATTTAAGACACGACAAAACAACAAACACGACGTAGACAGAAGACGAACTATACTTGAATAAACTACAAAACAAATAAACGATGAAAACAGACCTGGACACGAACTTACATATAACTTGAAGAACGCACGAACAGGTACACGACTACAAACAAACGCTACAGTCCCGTGTGGCACGAACATACATACAGACACAGGAGACAACCACCCACAAACAAACAGTGTGAAAACACCTACCTTAATATGGCTCTCAATCAGAGGAAATGAAAACCACCTGCCTCTAATTGAGAGCCATATCAGGTCACCCTTAAACCAACATAGAAACAGAAAACATAGACTGCCCACCCAAACTCACGTCCTGACCAGCTAACACATACACAAACTAACAGAAAACAGGTCAGGAACGTGACAACAGCTTGATGAAAACCAGTCAATATTCAGGTCACCAAGAAAGTAGACCTCTCTGTTTACATCACATACATCAAGTAGTGATGCACCGATACTACATTTTTGGCCGATACCAATATCCAATATTTTCCTTGACAAAAAAAACTATACCGATGCCGATAACTGATATTTAAAAAATGCAGCCTTTTAAGCATTCTAGTACAGTTAAATAGATAACACACACACACGGACACAGCGGTCTAAGGCACTGCATTTCAGTGCAAGAGGCATCACTACAGTCCCTGGTTCGAATCCAGGCTGTATCACATCCCGCCGTGATTGGGAGTCCCATAGAGCGGCACACAATTGGCCCAGCGTTGTCTGGGTTTGGCCGGGGTAGGCCATCATTGTAAATAAGAATTAGTTCGTAACTGAATTGCCTACTTAAATAAAGGTTACACACACACCACACTGACCCAAAAATGATTTTGTTGGCATTTACGTATGTCCCCAGTACCAGTAAAACATAATCAAAATCTATTTCTTTCACTTACTTGCTGTGCCGTTTCGTTGTTCACTTGTTCAGTCGTTTCATTCTCAACCAGGATTTCATCATACATGTCAAACAGTGAAGTTTCAACTCTGTCTGTCCTTAGCCTCTCTTCCTCGGTGCCCACTGTCGCTGTGTCTGTGTCCATCTTGTCCAGCTGTGTATGTAACATTTCACTTTAACCCTGTTTTTTGTCTGCATCAAAGTAGCGGTCCTTGTACATAGCTTCGAGCATGGTGGCGACACTGTAAAGAGAGAATGCCACCGAATCGCTTGTTCAACGCCTGTGTCGGCAGTTTTTTGAGCAGGCGTTTCAATGCCATGACATAAGGTATCACGTCTGCTACAGGTGCAGTTGAGCTTATTTCTAAAGTCAGTTGTTAGAATTAAGCTAGCTAGTGTGTTCATGTTTCCAAGTTTCAAACATGTTCTCGAATGCCATTGAAATGGCAGAAGCGATGTGACAACCAGCATATTCATGAGCATGCAATACGACTTTCCTCAGTACGAAATCCTTGACGACCCACTGTGCTGTCAGACTCAACATGCTTATGGGGCTGATATTGCTGGTCCAAATGTCAGTCGTGAAGCTAATAGCAGTGATGCTATTACTGTGTAACTCCGGTATGGCAACATCTGAAAAATAGGGCAGTTGGTAGTGTGCTCGACCAGTCAGCGAAAGCCAACATCACCCACGACAGAGAACGGTTGATTGTCAAAGATAATGAATGCCATTATCTTGGCGTTAATGGATTTCGCCTTTGAGTTGACTCGCTGAAATTTTCAAATGACTTGTTGACTATTCGACTTGTTGACTACTCGATCCGCACAGCACACATTGTGTGCTAGTTTAGGAATGCTGTGTTGCACGTGTAGTGCAAAATTTTACGTTGTGTCATTACGTCATGTACCTACATTATATAGGTATGCAAGTCAGCTTTGACATCCGTTTTGCACATCGGCGTTAAACTAGACATCGGGCCAATACCTATGTTGGCATTTGTAGCTAATATCATCTGATTCCGATATGTTCCCCGATATATCGTGCATCCCTACTATCAAGCATTTCACAAATATTATTTAGATACTGCCTGTTAGCACTTGGTGGCCTATAGCAACACCCCAAAAGGAAAGGCTTTAGATATGATTAGAGAACCTGCAACCACAACACTTCAATAACACTTGACATAAGATTTTCTCTAAGCATTACAGAGATATGGCTCTGAACACATGTCAAGTTGGCATGAAGAGATTCGGGAGACAGGCGCAGCAATGCGTAATAGTTTTTTTTATTCAGCCCAAATTACGGCGTGCTGTGTAAAGGCACGGGGAAGAAGACCAAACAAACACGTAACAAAAACACAGGATTGAAACTCAAACAAAAGAGCGAGGAGTACCTTGAATAAATAACTAAATAACACACACAGGATGATTAACACACTGGCCGAGACCCGTAATCATCTGCGCAATCCACAAGGGCACGAAAGCCCAAAACACACAGCACAGGTACTCACACGAACCAACGGACATAGTAACAATAATCGACCCCACCATGGTGAACAAAGGGCACATATATACAAATACAATCAGTGGGAATAGGGGACAGGTGTGCGCAATGAAAGTTCCAGAGGGATCCGGAACAAACACCTCTCCCATAAGAATTTCTGTCTCTTCTATAGATGTTATATCCTTGTATTGCTACTTATGTATCATCAAATGAATTATCTAAGTGAGAATATATGAACATTATCTGATGTTAGCAAGTTATGGATTTCATAAACATTATTTCTAAGGCTACATACAGTGCATTCGGAAAGTATTCAAACCCCTTGACTTTTTACACATTTTGTTACGTTACAGACTTATTCTAAAATTGATGAAATTATTTTTTTTCAATCTACACCTAATACCCCCTAATGACAAAGTGAACAACTCTTAAATACCTTACATGAGTATTCAGACCCTTTGCTATGAGACTCGAAATTGAGCTCAGGTGCATCCTGTTTCCATTGATCATCCTTGATATGTTTCTACAACTTGATTGTAGTCCACCTGTGGAAAATTCAATTGATTGGACATGATTTGGAAAGGCTGTCTTTATAAGGTCCCACAGTTAGTGCATGTCAGAGCAAAAACCAAGCCATGAGGTCGAAGGAATTGTTCGTAGAGCTCCGAGACAGGGTTGTGTCGTTGCACAGATCTGCTGAAGTGTACCAAAAACTTTCTGCAGCATTGATGAACACAGTGGCCTCTATCATTCTTAAATGGATGAAGTTTGGAACCCCCAAGACTCTTCCTAGAGCTGGCCGCCGGGCCAAACTGAGCAATCGGGGGAGAAGGGCCTTGGACAGGGAAGTGACCAAGAAACCGATGGTCACTCTGACAGAGCTGCAGAGTTCCTCTGTGGAGATGAGTGTCAATGGTGGGTGTAGCTGGTGCAAGGAAGTCAGGCGCAGGAGAGCAGAGATGAATGGCCAATGCACATTACTAAGGCAATCATAATACAGAACGCAACCGCGTCACAAAACAAATGCCCACAGCACAAGTGAGGCAGCAAAAGTACAAAACCCAAGTACAAAGTACCGGCTGCCACAAAGCACGGGTAAAACAAAACTCGGCGTAAACCAGCCGGAAGCGTGCCAACCTTGACAAGTAAACAATACCCCACACAGACATGGAGGGAACAGAGGGTTAAATACACATGTTAATTAGTAGGAGATGTAAACCAGGTGTGCAGGAAGACAAGACAAAACAATGTGGAAAATGAAAGGTGGATCGGCGATGGCTAGAACTGAGCCGAAGGTTCAGACTGAGCCGAAGGTTCACCTTCCAACAGGACAATGAGCCTAAGCACACAGCATTGACAATGCAGGACTGGCTTCGGGACAAGTCTCTGAACGTCCTTCGGTGGCCCAGCCAGAGCCCGGACTTGAACCCAATCAAACATCTCTGGAGAGACATGAAAATAGCTGTGCGGGCCTCCCGGGTGGCGCAGTTAGCACTGCGATGCAGTGCCCTAGCCAAATAACTCCTCATACCCGGCCCTGGTCTGCAGGATCACTGACACTGGACACAGAGTAGCAGGCGCAGCAACTGATGCCAACTGCGTGGCAGGATCCAAACTAAAAAGTTAGCTAGCTACTAAGAAACTTTCCAATACACTTTCAAAACAACAACCTTTCCAAAACAACAAACCCCCTTGTTCCGCGTGAAATCAGGAATTTAAAAAAATCTATTTCAGTACTGTTCTGAGTTCACACCATATAACGAAGACAAATGTTGACCTCGGCTGCCTTGAGCTACATTGACAAACACCAGCCAAATAGCCCAAGTAGAAATATGACATAACTAAATGTTGATATCTTTATTATCCTCAGCAGGAGCTGTTTCTGAAAACCCAGATAGAAATCCTTGGAATTTCCTTTGAATTCCCACAGGGATGTCTGCTGCAGCTATACATTACAACCCCCTACACACACACACACACGCACACACACACACACACACACACACACACACACGCACGCACGCACGCACGCACGCACGCACGCGCACACACACACGCACGCATGCAGCACGCACGCACACACACACACACACACACACACACACACACACACACACACACACACACACACACACACACACACACACACACACACACACACACACACACACACACACACACACACACACACATTCCTCCAGTGTCTGGGTAGGCAGCTGTCATGCGGTTTGGCAATACTCTATTAGCATATGAAAACATAAACATAGCAGATCAATGCGAGATTTCTAGGACACAATAGTTTAAGAGGTTACAGGCATTCCTACTGTATAGAAATACTGGCAGTGGAGGAGGAAGAGATGGTTTGGAAAGGTGGTTGAGGGAAATTATAGAGGAAAAAAAGAGAGAGGAGGGAGAGAGCAGAGGGAGAGCAGCTCAATCTAATCAAGTTGGAAGTTTTCTTAATTACACATATGGCTCGGAACTGTGTACGCGCAAGTGTAAAGCTAGTATGTGTGTGTGTGTGTGTGTGTGTGTGTGTGTGTGTGTGTGTGTGTGTGTGTGTGTGTGTGTGTGTGTGTGTGTGTGTGTGTGTGTGTGTGTGTGTGTGTGTGTGTGTGTGTGTGTGTGTGTGTGTGTGTGTGTGTGTGACAGAGAGGGTAACAGAGGGAGTGTTTCAGTTTCAAAAGCAAGAAGAGGTAGAAAGTGTTAAAGGAGTAGAGAGGATATGACAGAAAGAAACAGAGAGAAAGAAACAGAAAGAAACAGACAGAGGGGAGAGAGCAGTGGTGTAAAAAGTACCCAATTGTCATACTTGAGTGAAAGTAAAGATACCTTTATAGAAAATGACTCAAGTAAAAGTGAAAGTCCCCCAGTAAAATACTACTTGAATAAAAGTCTAAAAGTATTTGGTTTTAAATATACTTAAGTATCAAACGTACATTTAATTGCAAAAACATACTTAGGTATCAAAAATAAAAGTAATAGTATAAATAATTTCAAATTGCTTATTTTAAGCAAAACAGACGGCTCCATTTTCTTGTTTTTTTATGTGTGGATAGCCAGGGTCACACTACAACATGCAGACATAATTTACAAGCGAAGCTTTTATGTTTAGTGACTCTGCCAGATCAGAGGCAGTAGGGATGATCAAGGATGTTCTCTTGATAAGTACGTGAATTGGACCATTTTCCTGTCCTGTCAAAAATATAAATAGTAAAGTACAGATACCCCAAAAAACGACTTAAGTAGTACTTAACATTTTTGCCTAAAATGACATACCCAAATCTAACTGCCTGTTGCTCAGGACCTGAAGCAAGGATTTGCATATTCCTGATACCATTTGAAAGGAAATTTGTAAGATGGCACCGGAGAAGAAGGCAGACGTTTTACGTGTCCACAGCCGATTGTGTTTTTTTGTTTGTTTATTTGTGTTGTTTGTAACTTATTTTTTAAACTTATTTGAAAACAATGTTGAAGCTACTGTCTCTTATGACCGAAAATAACTTCTAGACATCAGGACTGCGATTACTCACCACAGACTAGCATAATCCTTTTTTTCCTTTCATGTCTCTGACGAGCCCGACGTGAAGGATATAATGCTTCCTCAGGAACAGGCTCCGATCCCCGTGATCTGCGTGAAAAGAAGGCGGAGAAAGATTAAACTACCAACGGGACATTAAAAACTGTACTTCACAGAGTCTTATACTTCACAGAGTCGTGGCTGAATAACGACAATATCAACATACGGCTAGCTGGTTATATGCTGTACCGGCAGGATAGAACAGCGGCGTCTGGTAAGACAAGGTGCGGCATTCTATGTAATTTTGTAAACAACAGCTGGTGCACGATATCTAAGGAAGTCTCGAGCTATTGCTCGCCTGGGGTAGAGTATCTCATGATAAGCTGTAGACCGCACTACCTACAGAGTGAGTTTTTATCTCTATTCTTTGTAGATGTTTACATAGCACCACAGTCAGAAGCTGGCACTAAGACAGCATTGAATGAGCTGTATTCCGCCATAAGCAAACAAGAAAACGCTTACCCAGAGGCGGCGTTCCTAGTTGCCGGGGACTTAAAGCACCAGTGACTCGTTCAATAAAAAAGTAGTCAGATGAAGCAGATGCTAAGCTACAGGACAGTTTTTCTAGCACAGACTGGAATATGTTTCGGGATTCCTCTGATGGCATTGAGGAGTACACCACATCAATCATTGGCTTCATCAATAAGTGCATCGATGACGTCATCCCCACAGTGACCGTATGTACATACCGCAACCAGACGCCAGGGATTTCAGGAAGTATCCGCACTGAGCTAAAGGCTAGAGCTGCCGCTTTGAAGGAGCAGGACTCTAACCCGGAAGCTTGTAAGAAATCCCGCTATGCCCTCCGACAAACCATCAAACAGGCAAAGCATCAATACAAGACTAAGATCGAGTCGTACTACACCGCCTCTGACGCTCGGATGTGGCAGGGCTTACAAACCATTACACACTACAGATGTGTACTGCGAGCATGCGCTGCCCAACTGGCAAGTGTCTTCACTGACATTTTCAACCTCTCCCTGTCCGAGTCTGTAATACCAACATGTTTTAAGCAGACCACCATAGTTCCTGTGCCCAAGAACACTAAGGTAACCTGCCTAAACGACTAGCAACCCGTAGCACTCACGTCTGTAGCCATGAAGTGCTTTGAAAAGCTGGTCATTGCTCAAATCAACACCATCATCCCAGAAACCCTAGACCCACTCCAAGTTGCATACTGCCCCAACAGATCCACAGATGATGCAATCTCTATTGCACTCCACACTGGTCTTTCCCACCTGGACAAAAGGAACACCTATGTGAGAATGCTATTAATTGACTACAGCTCAGCGTTCAACACCCTAGTGTCCTCAAAGCTCATCAATAAGCTAAGGACCCTGGGACTAAACACATCCCTCTGCAACTGGATCCTGGACTTCCTGACGGGCCACCCCCAGGTGGTAAGGGTAGGTAACAACACATCCGCCACGCTGATGCTCAACACAAGGGCCCCTCAGGGGTGCGTGCTCAGTTCCCTCCTGTACTTCCTGTTCACTCATGACTGGCACGACTCCAACACCATCATTAAATTTGCAGATGACACAACAGTGGTAGGCCTGATCACCGACAACGACGAGGCAGCCTATAGGGAGGAGGTCAGAGACCTGGCCGTGTGGTGCCAGGACAACAACCTCTCCCTCAACGTGATCAAGACAAAGGAGATGATTGTGGACTACAGGAAAAAGAGGACAGAGAGTGCCCCCATTCTCATCTACAGTGCTGCAGTGGAGCAGGTTGAGAGCTTCAAGTTCCTTGGTGTCCACATCACCAACAAACTACCATGGTCTAAGCACACCAAGACAGTCGTGAAGCGGGCACGACAAAACCTATTCCAACTCCGGAGACTGAAACGATTTGGTATGGGTCCTCAGATCCTCAAAAGGTTCTACAGCTGCACCATCAAGAGCATCCTGACTGGTTGCATCACTGCCTGGTATGCCAACTGCTCGGCCTCCGACCGCAAGGTACTACAGAGAGTAGTGCGAACGGCCCAGTACATCACTGGGGCCAAGCTTCCTGCCACCCAGGACCTCTATACCAGGCGGTGTCAGAGGAAGGCCCTAAAAATTGTCAAAGACTCCAGCCACCCTAGTCATAGACTGTTCTCTCTGCTACCGCACGGCAAGCAGTACCGGAGCACCAAGTCGAGGTCAAAGAGGCTTCTAAACAGCTTCTACCCACAAGCCATAACACTCCTGAACATCTTGTCAAATGTCTCCCGAGACAATTTGCTGTTCCCCCCCCCACCCCCTCTTCACACCACTGCTACTCTCTGTTGTCATCTATGCATAGTCACTTTATTAACTCTAACTAAATGTACATACTACCTCAACTAACCAGTGCCCCCGCACATTGACTCTGTATCGGTACCCCTCTGTATATAGTCTCGCTATTGTTATTTTACTGCTGCTCTTTAATTACTTGTTACTTTTATCTCTTATTCTTATCCGTATTTTTTTGAAACTGCATTGTTGGTTAGGGGTTCGTAAGTAAGCATTTCACTGTAATGTGAAAGCACCTGTTGTATTCGGTGCTTGTGACTAATACAATTTTGATTTGATTTGAAACAATTTTAAGTTTGTGGAAATGTGAAATGAATGTGGGAGAATTATAACATATTAGATCTGGTAATAGATCATGTAAAGAAAAAAACATACGTTTCAAAAAATGTAATTGTACCATCATCTTTGAAATGCAAGAGAAAGGTCATAATGTATTATTCCAGCCCAGGCGCAATTTAGATTTTGGCCACTAAATGGCAGCAGTGTATATGCAACGTTTAAGACTGATCCAATGAACCATTGTATTTCTGTTAAAAATGTTGTATTAAGACTGCCCAAATGTGCCTAATTGGTTTATTAATAACCTTTCAAGTTCAAAACTGCACTCTCCTCAAACGATAGCATGGTATTCTTTCACTGTAATGGCTACTGTAAATTGGACAGTGCAGTTAGATTAACAATAATTTAAGCTTTCTGCCAATATCAGATATGTCTATGTCCTGGGAAATGTTCTTGTTACTTACAACCTTATGCTAATAGCATTAGGCTACGTTAGCTCAACCGTCCCGTGAGAGACCCACCGATCCTTTAGAGGTTTTAAAGTATTTTACACCACTGGGAGAGAGAGAGACAGAGAGAGAGAGGATATGACAGAAAGAAACAGAGAGAGAGAGGGGAGAGACAGAGGGGAGACAGAAAGAAACACAGAGAGAGAGGGGAGAGACAGAGGGGAGACAGAAAGAAACAGAGAGAAGGGAGAGACAGAGAGAGACAGAGAGAGAGGGGACAGAAAGAGAGAGAGATAGAATGGAGAGAGAGAAAAACAGAGAGAGAGAGGAGAGAGAAAGAAACAGAGAGAGAGAGGGTATAGAGAACGAGAGACATAGAAAGAGAGAGGGGAGAGAGAGAGATGAGACCCGAGCTGTGTGTGTGTGTGTGTGTGTGTGTGTGTGTGTGTGTGTGTGTGTGTGTGTGTGTGTGTGTGTGTGTGTGTGTGTGTGTGTGTGTGTGTGTGTGTGTATCTGTGTGTGTGTGTGTGTGTGTGTGTGTGTGTGTGTGTGTGTGTGTGTGTGTGTGTGTGTGTGTGTGTGTGTGTGTGTGTGTGTGTGTGTGTGTGTGTGTGTGTGTGTTTGTTGAGGGCCCCGTGCTGCAAATTGCATCTGTTCCTAATTACAGAGTGCTAATGAAGGCCTGTGTTCCTGGTGGGCCCACTGAGAGACAGCCTGGCCCCAGACTCTGTGTCATAGCATAGAAGAGAGAGAGGAGAGGGGAGGAGGGATAGAAAGAGAGGGGGGAGAGAGAGCGGAGAGCGGAGAGAGAGAGAGAGAGAGAGAGAGAGAGAGAGAGAGAGAGAGAGAGAGAGAGAGAGAGAGAGAGAGAGAGAGAGAGAGATAGAGAGAGAACAGTCAGCCCACTGACACCCCTATCAGACCACAGCAAAATCACAGTCTACTTGAACAGAGCAATACTCAATCATGAAGCATCAAAGCCAAAGGAACTGAGTAACATAAAGAAATGCTATAGATGGAAGGAATGCAGTTTGGAAACCTACCAAAAAACAATTAGGCAACAACAAATCCAATCCCTTTTAGACAATTTCCTGGGTAAAACGTTCCACTGCAATAGTGAAGGTGTAAACTTGGCAGTAGAAAATCTTAACAGTATATTTGACCTCTCAGCTTCTCTATCAAATCTAAAAATCTCAAATAGAAAACCGAAGAAAATGAACAACAATGACAAATGGTTTGATGAAGAATGCAAAAATCTAAGAAAGAAATTGAGAAACCTGTCCAACCAAAAACATAGAGACCCGGAAAACCTGAGTCTACGCCTTCACTATGGTGAATCACTAAAACAATACAAAAATACACTACGGAAAAAGAAGGAACAGCACGTCAGAAATCAGCTCAATGTAATTGAAGAATCCATAGACTCTAACCAATTCTGGGAAAATTGGAAAACATTAAACAAACAACAACACGAAGAATGATCTATCCAAAATGGAGATGTATGGGTAAACCACTTCTCCAATCTTTTTGGCTCTATAACAAAGAATAAAGAGCAAAAACATATACATGATCAAATGCAAATCCTAGAATCAACTATTAAAGACTACCAGAACCCACTGGATTCTCCAATTACCTTGAATGAGTTACAGGACAAAATAAAAACCCTCCAACCCAAAAAGGCCTGTGGTGTTGATGGTATCCTTAATGAAATGATCAAATATACAGACAACAAATTCCAATTGGCTATACTAAAACTCTTTAACATCGTCCTTAGCTCTGGCATCTTCCCCAATATTTGGAACCAAGGACTGATCACCCCAATCCACAAAAGTGGAGACAAATTTGACCCCAATAACTACCGTGGAATATGCGTCAACAGTAACCTTGGGAAAATACTCTGCATTATCATTAACAGCAGACTCGTACATTTCCTCAATGAAAACAATGTACTGAGCAAATGTCAAATTGGCTTTTTACCAAATTACCGTACAACAGACCATGTATTCACCCTACACACCCTAATTGACAACCAAACAAACCAAAACAAAGGCAAAGTCTTCTCATGCTTTGTTGATTTCAAAAAAGCCTTCGACTCAATTTGGCATGAGGGTCTGCTTTTCAAATTGATGGAAAGTGGTGTTGGGGGTAAAACATACGACATTATAAAATCCATGTACACATACAACAAGTGTGCGGTTAAAATTGGCAAAAGACACACACATTTCTTCACATAGGGTCGTGGGGTGAGACAGGGATGCAGCTTAAGCCCCACCCTCTTCAACATATATATCAACGAATTGGCGCGGGCACTAGAACAGTCTGCAGCACCCGGCCTCACCCTACTAGACTCTGAAGTCAAATGTCTAAAGTTTGCTGATGATCTGGTGCTTCTGTCACCAACCAAGGAGGGCCTACAGCAGCACCTAGATCTTCTGCACAGATTCTGTCAGACCTGGGCCCTGACAGTAAATCTCAGTAAGACCAAAATAATGGTATTCCAAAAAAGGTCCAGTCGCCAGGACCACAAATTCCATCTAGACACTGTTGCGCTAGAGCACACAAAAAACTATACATACCTCGGCCTAAACATCAGCGCCACAGGTAACTTCCACAAAGCTGTGAACGATCTGAGAGACAAGGCAAGAAGGGCATTCTATGCCATCAAAAGGAACATACATTTCAACATACCAATTAGGATCTAGCTAAAAATACTTGAATCAGTCATAGAGCCCATTGCCCTTTATGGTTGTGAGGTCTGGGGTCCGCTCACCAACCAAGACTTCACAAAATGGGACAAACACCAAATTGAGACTCTGCATGCAGAATTCTGCAAAAATATCCTCCGGGTACAACGTAGAACACCAAATAATGCATGCAGAGCAGAATTAGGCCGATACCCACTAATTATCAAAATCCAGAAAAGAGCCGTTAAATTCTACAACCACCTAAAAGGAAGCGATTCCCAAACCTTCCATAACAAAGCCATCACCTACAGAGAGATGAACCTGGAGAAGAGTCCCCTAAGCAAGCTGGTCCTAGGGCTCTGTTCACAAACACAAACACACCCCACAGAGCCCCAGGACAACAGCACAATTAGACCCAACCAAATCATGAGAAAACAAAAAGATAATTACTTGACACATTGGAAAGAATTAACAAAAAAACAGAGCAAACTAGAATGCTATTTGGCCCTAAACAGAGAGTACACAGCGGCAGAATACCTGACCACTGTGACTGACCCAAACTTAAGGAAAGCTTTGACTATGTACAGACTCAGTGAGCATAGCCTTGCTATTGAGAAAGGCCGCCGTAGGCAGACATGGCTCTCAAGAGAAGACAGGCTATGTGCTCACTGCCCACAAAATGAGGTGGAAACTGAGCTGCACTTCCTAACCTCCTGCCCAATGTATGACCATATTAGAGAGACATATTTCCCTCAGATTACACAGATCCACAAAGAATTCGAAAACAAATCCAATTTTGATAAACTCCCATATCTACTGGGTGAAATTCCACAGTGTGCCATCACAGCAGCAAGATTTGTGACCTGTTGCCACAAGAAAAGGGCAACCAGTGAAGAACAAACACCATTGTAAATACAACCCATATTTATGGTTATTTATTTTCCCTTGTGTACTTTAACCATTTGTACATCGTTACAACACTGTATATATATAATATGACATTTGTAATGTCTTTATTGTTTTGAAACTTCTGTATGTGTAATGTTTACTGTTAATTTTTATTGTTTATTTCACTTTTGTATATTATTATTACCTCACTTGCTTTGGCAATGTTAACACATGTTTCCCGTGCCAATAAAGCCCCTTGAATTGAATTGAGAGAGAGAGAGAGAGAGAGAGAGAGAGAGAGAGAGAGAGAGAGAGAGAGAGAGAGAGAGAGAGAGAGAGAGAGAGAGAGAGAGAGAGAGAGAGAGAGAGAGAGAGAGAGAGAGAGAGAGAGAGAGAGAGAGAGAGAGAAGTGGAGACAAGCATGGGGAAAGAGAAAGAGGGGGCAGGGAGAGAGAGGGGGGAGAGAATACAACCCATATTTAAGTTTATTTGTTTTCCCTTTTGTACTTTCACTATTTCGTTTGTTACAACACTGTATACATACATAATATGACATTTGAAATGTCTTTATTCTTTTGTAACTTCTGTGAGTGTAATGTTTACTGTTAATTGTTATTGTTTATTTCACTTTTGTTTATTATCTACTTCACTTGCTTTGGCAATGTTAACATATGTTTCCCATGCCAATAAAGCCCTTGAATTGAGAGAGAGGGGGGAGAGAGGGAGGGGCAGGGAGAGAGAGAGGGGGGCAGGGAGAGAGAGAGGGGGAGGGAGGGAGAGAAGGGGCAGGGAGAGAGAGGGGGGGGGGCAGGAAGAGAGAGAGGGGGGAGAGAGAGGGAGACAAGGGTTTGCTAGTTAGCCTTTCACTAACAGGAAGATTGGTGAGTGATAGTTTGATTTGGTTAGATTGGTTTGGTTAGCATGGTTTGGTTAGCTTGGTTTAGTTAGCTTGGTTTGGGGTTGCAAGAATGTTGATTGTACACCACATACATGTAGTCAATTAAACACTTACCCTCGCAGTAGATGTGACCTGTGTCAAACAAGTTCTCATTTGCACTGTATGCCAGAGGTCTTAGGGCTTTGGCCCAGTGTGTGTGTGTGTGCGTGTGTGTGACCCTAATGAAAGCAGCAGGCGTAATTAGCAGGGATTTCTCAGCTAACGAGTTTTCTCCCCGCAGCCAGGGGAGTGGTGCTAGTGGGGTGGCCCGTGTACGACATTCCCACACCCTACTGAGAGGGCAGGTGGCCTCCACACTCACCCCACCCTCCCTCCCTCCCTCCCTCCCTCCCTCCCTCCCTCCCTCCCCTCTTCCCATCTTCCCTCCCTCCTTCCAACCTCCCTCCTTCCATCCTCCCTCCCTCCTTCCCCCTCTTCCCTCTCTTCCTCCCTCCTTCCCTCCTCCCTCCTTCCCTCCAGCCCAACATTTGTGAAAGGCTTTCAAAACCACTCCTTCCTTTGTGTCAGTTCCCTGATGTCCGCTACAAGTTTGCAAGACATTTGTTAGCAGCAAGTCACAAGAAATGAGATGTTGCTTAGTCCTTTCAAGTGGCTGGCAGGTCAGTGTTCATGAAAGAGAGGAGACAAGGAAAGGAAGCTATTTAGAGAAGCTTTTGCATTGATCTGTGGACTTGAAAACCATCAAACTACCTTCAATATATCCTCTACCCTCAATATACCCTCTCCGTGTTCTTATTTACTGGAGTGTGTAATGGTTGTAAGATACTCAGCTAGATAGTGCCAAGACACTCCCCCTTTGGTCTCCAAGATTACACATATTCCGACCACTGTCATTCGCCAGCCTGTCTTCATTTCCCAGGACCCTCCGAGTACCAAACCGTTGAGGCGACACATGCTCTGTGTAATGAAGACAGTGTGTGTGACATACTGTGTCTCTCCCCCCACCCCCATTTGACAAAGGGATCAGCCTGTATCTTATCCCCCCTCCCCTCCAATTACTTGGGGTAACTTGTGTAAACAGACCCCCCCCCCCCCCCCCCTCTGTCCCTCCCTCCCCCTCTCCTCATACCCCTCCCGGGCTCAGCTGTCATGCTCCTTTGATCAGGGCCCCCGGCTCATTAATGCCCTTATCTTTAGCCTTAATTAGCGCCCAGGGTCACTATGGCCTCTAGAAACAGACGCGGGACCTGCTGCGCGGCGTGGCCGCCCCTCCGTTAGACTGTCAGACTCTGATCCCAGCCGATGGGGTCATTGACCCCGGGTTAGCGTGGTGGTGTGGGCTGTGGGTGGGTGTCATGTTGACAATAATGATGATGATGCGTGTGGCCAACTGAGAAGCGTTTGGCTGAGAAGTGCAGAACTCCAAACTTCAAGTCAGGGTAGGTCATTGGTCATAATTCAAAAACTCTGCTTTGACTGGCTGTAAAAGGTCTTGCTTTAACTGATCCCATTACTTCTGTGATTGCTTCTGGGAAGGATGAATGGATGATGGATGGATAAAAATGGTTGTATGGGAGGGACACTAGAGGAATAACACTGTCAGACCCCAGCATGGCTCTCATAGACCACTATAATCAAATCAAATCAAATTGTATTGGTCACATACACGTGATTAGCAGATGTTATTGCAGGTGTAGCGAAATGCTTGTGCTTCTAGCTCCGACAACATCTGACAAGTAATATCTAACAAATTACACAACATATACCCAATACAAACAAATCTAAGTAGGAATGAATTAAGACTATATACATATGGACAAGCGATGTCAGAGCGGAACAGACTAAGTTACAGTAGAATAGTATAGAAAACAGTATATACATATGAGATGAGTAATGCAAGATATGTAAACATTATTAAAGTGACTAGTGTTCCATTCCTTAAAGTGGCCAGTGATTCATAGTCTATGCCTATAGGCAGCAGCCTCTAATGTGCTAGTGATGGCTGTTTAACAGTCTGATAGCCTTGAGATAGATGCTGTTTTTCAGTCTCTCAGTCCTAGCTTTGATGCACCTGTACTGACCTCGCTTTCCGGATGATAGTGGGGTGAACAGGCAGTGGCTCGGGTGGTTGATGTGCTTGATTATCTTTTTGGCCTTCCTGTGACATCGGGTGGTGTAGGTGTCCTGGAGGGTGGGTAGTTTGCCCCCGGTGATGTGTTGTGCAGACCGCACCACCCACTGGAGAGCCTTGCGGTTGCGGGCGGTGCAGTTGCCGTACCATGCGGTGATACAGCCCGGCAGTATGCTTTCAATTGTGCATCTGTAAAAATTTGTGAGGCTTTTTGGTGACAAGCCAAATTTCTTTAGCCTCCTGAGGTTGAAGAGGCTCTGTTGCGCCTTCTTCACCACACTGAATGTGTGGGTGGTCCATTTCAGTTTGTCAATGATGTGTACGCCAAGGAACTTGAAGCTTTCCACCTTCTCCACTGCGGTCCTGTCGATGTAGATAGAGGGGTGCACCTTCTGCTGTTTCCTGAAGTCTCTACTACTGTTGTGTCGTCTGCAAACTTGATGATTGAGTTGGAGGTGTGCTTGGCCACACAGTCTTGGGTGAACAGGGAGTACAGGAGGGGGCTGAGCACGCAACCTTGTGGGGCCCCAGGGTTGAGGATCAGCGGAGTGGAGGTGATGTTTCCTACCTTCACCGCCTGGGGGCGGCCCATCAGGAAATCCAGAACACAGTTGCACAGGGCGGGGTTCAGACCCAGGGCCTCGAGCTTAATGATGAGCTTGGAGGTACTATGGTGTTGAAGGCTGAGTTATAGTCAATGAACACTTGTGTGTGTATAAGGTAGTAGTTGTGGAATTGTTAGGTTAGATTACTTGTTGGTTATTACTGCATTGTCGGAACTAGAAGCACAAGCATTTCGCTACACTCGCATTAACATCTGCTAACCATGTGTATGTGACTAATAAAATTTGATTTGATTTGATTTGATTTGATTTGAACAGCATTCTTACATTGTTATTCCTCTTGTCCAGATGGGATAGGGCAGTGTGCAGTGTGATGGCGATTGTATCTTCTGTGGATCTATTGGGGCGGTAAGCAAATTGAAGTGGGTCTAGGGTGGCAGGTAAAGTAGAGGTGATATGATATGATCCTTGACTAGTCTCTCAAAGCACTTCATGATGACAGAAGTGAGTGCTAAGTCATTACGTTTTGCCTTCTTGGGTACAGGAACAATGGTGGCCATCTTGAAGCATGTGGGGAC